>NC_092048.1:6446489-6752660 GCF_003086295.3 Arachis hypogaea
AATTAGCCATAGTACTAAATCTAATTGATACATAGAGACTCTCTATGTAGATAGAATTAGGTAACTTCAATTTACATGCATTTGGAATGATAAGTCGAATCAATTGGATTCGATTTACTTGATTAGCACGTGCAATCCATATAAATAGATACTTATCAATTCCATTTACTTTGGATTTTGCTTTTTTTTTAATATTTTTAATACTTTTGAGTTTTCATTATTATAAATTTTTAGTATTATGTGTACTCCTTGTATTAGATATTTTTGTACTATTAGTACTCATTTTTTAGTAAAAATATTATATATATATATTAAAAATTAAATATTAAATTATTTAATTGTACAATTATGTATAAATATTGTTTAACTTATTTTAAAGTCTAAATTATACTTCTAACTTAATTTTTTTATTTTGAGTACTTATATAAATGATACTATTTCTACTTATTATCACTCCTTTTTATAAAGTAAAAAACTTATAAATCTAAAATTGATATAAAATAAAAATATTATATATAACTTTTTTACTACAATCTTATTATGAGCCAACAAGCTCCAATACTAAATACTTAAAAAAAATATAATAATTGATAATACAGAGCACATTTGAGAGGAACACCTTTTTTTTTTTTTTTTTTTTCTTTTTTTAATAGTTTAAATTCACTAAGGCAATCAACTAGTGAAGCAGATATAGAAAAAAAAAAAAAAAAAACAGCACAAAATACATCAAACCCTCCAAAACAGAACAAAGAAATAAAGCATGAAAAAACAGACTCATGCAAAGAAACAACACCTAATAACATCACACCTATAAGTACAAATCAATGACGAGTAAAACATCACTCCTTCTCTATGCAATAGTTTTTCTTAATAGATATACAAACTAAAGAATAAGTACTACTCATTATGTATAAGCAACTTAAGTTTAGATTCAAATTAAATGCTATATGTAATCGAAATATCAACATACAATAGTAAATATAATAATGTAAAATAAACTATACGAACTTATTAATTTGCGATGATAAAAAGAATTAAATGCCATATGAGGATTAGTGATGATGAATCATTATTATTGTTGTGGTGAGCATACTTACACAGTTACACCTTCCATCTTGCACTAAAAAAAATGGAATTTGCTTTAGTAGCTGCATATGCATATAAAAGATTAGACAGCATAGCAGCTTAGTTTCTTTGTAAGTAGTTTTTTTTTTTAATCAAAGAAGTAATGTATAAAAAAAACAAAATAATTCACCAATCAATACAATAAGTTGAATCAATAAATTTAAATACCAACACAAAAAAACATAATAATTCAAAATTTAAAGTAATTCACCGTATATATAATGTACAGGAGCGTATGAGTAAAAGTAATTGCTTTAAAATAAGCATTAATTTTAGAAAGAAAAATCAAGGTTTTGAAAACCGGTGATGCAAACGGTGCGATCCCCTTCTTAAAACCGCGCCAGAAAGAACTGCTGAAAAATCGGAAAACCGGCAAAAAATTGGCCGGTTAGACCGAACCGGTGATCGGCCGGTTCTGCTAAACGACGTCGTTTTATTGTAAAAATTAAAAAAATAAAAAACTCACCCGACCCGACCCGCTCATGGAGCACGGAGCACCCCATCCCCCCTTCCCCCTCGACCCCCATTCACGCATTCATTCATGATTCATCTCACAGTGAGTGAATCAGTGAACCCTAGCCGCCGTGAACCCTAGCCGCCCAGTCGCCCTCCTTCGTCGCCGCGCTCTCGGGTCGTCAGCCACCGCCGTCGCCTGGTCCTCAGCCCCAGTAACCCTCCATCGTCGCCTGGTTCCCTGCCCAGTAGCCCTCCATCTCCATCGTCTTCATCTTCTGAACACCAGCAGGCAGTAGCTCGCATCGTCTTCATCGTCGCGCGGTCCTCAACAGTCAACACCAGTAGCCCTCCATCGACGCCAGGTGAGTGACTCGTCCTCTGCTCATCTTCTTTGTTCTTCGCCTCTGCTCATCTTCTCTAGTATAAGAAACATGAAATTGATACTCTGAACTTCCTCTGTGAACTACTGAACTTAGATTTCTGTTTAATTTTCTGTGAACTTCCTATGTGAACTTCGAGTATCTGTGAACTTCCTCTGTGAACTTCCTCTGCTCATCTTCTTCCTTCTTCGTTCCTCTGCTCAATAGCATGAGAAATAAATAATCTGTTTTGTAAATAATCTGTAATTTGTTGCTCAATTTCTGTTCGTTCCTCTGCTCAAATTTGTTACTCTGTTTTGTAAATAAGCTGTAATTTGTTGCTCAATTTCTGTTCATTCCTTTGCTAAATAAGCTGAAATTTGTTAATGTTCATTGTGTAGGCAGAATTGTGTGGCTGTTCATAGTGTAGGCAGAATTGTGTAGGCAGAATTGTGTGGCTGTTCATTGTGTAGGCAGAATTGTGTAGGCAAAAATTTGTTGCTCAATTTCTGCTCAAATTTCTGTTAATGTTCATTGTGTAGGCAGAATTGTTAGGATTCATTGCTGTGGCTGTTTTTAATTTCATATATGTTTTATTCATTTGCAAGGTTATTTTTGGTTGATTTTTTATTTAATTTGATAATGGTGTTTATGATTGGGGTTATCTGGTTTTCATTCTTTTTGAATTTGAAAATTCCTCCTACTTCAAACTGCTTATGCTGCTTTTCACTATTTCGGTGTGTAACTTGTATACTTCTGCATGATTCTCTTTTGATTCCACACAAAGTTGATGAAAAAAACTGATTTTGTTATCTGGGGTAATCTTATTCTGTTTCTATCTATGTTTTCTTGCTAATGGAACATTCTAGTCTAGTTGTTTAGTGATCAGAATGTTATTCCTTCTTAACTTCATGGAATGAAAGAGAAACTACATTGCATCCTCAGAGTCAGAGGAATCAAAAACCATTAATTAATTTATCTATTATTCATTTTAGTTTTATGATTCTATCAATTTGGTTGTGTACTTATTCTTCTTATTCAGCATAGGAATTTAGCTGTGTACTTATTCTTCTACATTGGCATGTTCATCTTCACTTTGCAATAACAAAAAGCTTCTCATTTGATGATCTATTAACTACCTCATTTTCTCGTACCATTCCTTTTGTTATGGCTTTAGCTGAAAAAATTGGAGGGGCTGGATGAGGAGACATTGATGCCTCAGAAGACATCTTGAGGTTTTGATGATTGATAACTCTTTAGGTTGACATTTAATATTTGATATTTCTTTATACAATTTAACTTGAGTTTGTATATTAATAAGATTATATGAATTTGATTGATGACATTAAATGTAGTTTTTTAAATTTGAAAACTATTTTAATATTTATATTATACTATAATATTATACTATAATTATATTTTAGGATGTTTATTTATAATTTATTTATTATTTTATTTTAAAACAGTTTTTCCGGTTGAACCACTGGTTAGACTGGTTGGACTAGTAAACCAGTGAACCAGTAGCTAGAGCAGTTTGATGACCGGTCCGGTTTTCCGAACCTTGAGAAAAATAAATGAATTAGAGTTAATTCACATAAAAAAATAATGCTATGAATTTAATTATATAATATTAGCATATATCAACGAAGTTCTAAATAACTAAATAATTTAATGTGCATAATATTTTTTTCTAAATATAAATTATTTTATTCCATTAAAGCAATTGAATATAAGTGATCCAAAAGAAAATAATAACAAGGTTAAAATGGAAAATTTTATAAGATGATATTTTCTAATATAACTATAAAATAGATAGCTTACCCGTCGTCAAAGGATTAATCGAACTTTTTCTTGGAATGCATACTTGGCGAAACGAGCTATTTCTATGGGTGACAACCACTTCTTCTCGAAGACCAGCATGTTTGGAGCTATCCATAGCTCCAAACTAGGTGTGCTGCTCTATTCCTGTCTCCGTTTCTGTGTTCTTCTTAGATATTATTCTACCATTTCTAAATTTCCTCAAAAGCGTCTCTCATTGGAAGTTCAGCTACATCTCCCACTAGAAATTCAGCTGATCTTCATGCACCAACAATTGATTCAGGACATGAGACCAACAAGTGAGTAACTAATTCTTCCGATTTTATTTTGCATGATTTTTCATAGAAAATTTTTATTCTTAAACTCTAAATAAATAAATAATTTAATGTTCTTAAATTGCTTTATTTTTTTAAGGATAGGTTATTTTATTCAATTAATGCAATTGAATATAAATGATCTAAACGAGAACAAGAAGAAGATCAAAATGAAAATTTTTACAAGACGATATTTTTTAACAATTACAAAACACATGAGTTTATCCATCATCAAAATACAGATACTAATCAGTCTTTTTCTTCAAATGCATTAATGGCGAAACGAGCTCATTTCCATGGGTGACAGTCAAACGAGCTACTTCCATAGGTGCAGCTTCTTCTCGAAGACTAGTAAGTTCTGAATTTACCGTTATATTCTTTTTTGTCTGTCTGGCTCTTCGAAGTTCTTCGCAGAGATTATTTATTTTGATTGATTATATTTGGGTACTTCGGGTTAACACTGTAAATTTTTCATAGAATTTTTTTTATTTAGCTGACGTCTCAGTTACCAAATTAAAGAGTACAAAGGCATTTGTCCATACTGTTCTGGTGGTAATTGCTCTAATGGGAGATAGAAGAACTGATAAGCCAATGAATATGCCGAAAAGATTGAGTACTGCGAGTTCTACTCTCTTGATCTGGTAAGTATGTCTTCTTCGTCCGAGAGTCTGGAATCTAAAGAATAGCTTGTGTCAAATTGTGATTAAAAAGTTGAATTGTTTTGTGTTTTCATTATCTGTCTGCTATAATTAAGACCGAAACCTAGATAAGTTGTTGATTTGGGCTTTGCGACAATAATTTTTGATGGGGTTAAATTGTTTGAGCCAAGAGTCTTGTATGTTTTGACTTGACTTGATTGTCTTCTTACCTTCTAGCAAACTCCTCTAATCTTGTGAGGAATTTATTCCAATGTCAGTCTTTAGAAACCTAGAATTTGGCATACTTCAAAGTAAGAGAGTGCAACTTAGTTTACAATCTCTAGTCCTGTTTTTTAAGAGTGTCAAATTAAACACTTTTAAATTAAAGTTCAATTCACCTTGAACTTTTGGTCTACTGATTATCTCTCAACTAACCTAGTGCATTCTTCTTTCCATTCTCTTTTAACCCCACAAAACTGTAGGACAACTCTATGAATTTCATCGATTAAAGTCTAGTAAAACTTAAAACAACTAAAAGTATAAATAGAGACAACCAGAGTTTAAATTGTTTCGTAGTTGAAGATTATTTGACTAGTAACTGGGGAGAGATAAAGCACTTTAAGGGTGATGTTACAAGAACAAACATGATTGACGAGGTTATACTTTGGAAGATGCAATTCAATTATTGTTAGAAAAAGATGGTGTCATAGCCAAATAAGTTACTATGATAGTTAATTACAAAAATATTGTTAAATGAATTGAAGGAAAAAATAACATTAGCTGGTAATTATGATTCTTGAGAAACAAAACAAAGAATTTATCCACATTTTTCAACATATGAAAGTGGTATACAAGGAGGACAAATGGTTTCCGACCATGGGAGTAGATTGCTTTAAATAAAGCTAGTAGGTGGACAACTAGGAGTTCATGAATCAAATGATATATGCATTCACAATAAAAGATAAAGATGCTTAGTAATACAAGGTGTTTATGTAATATATACATGTATGTGGTTGGTGAGTCATGAAATTGTGATAGTTTGTAATGTTAGGGGGATAGGTGTTACTAAAAAATCGGAAAATATATTGAATGTGCTGAGTTGGATTCAATATCCATGTAATCTAAATTTTTTTTTATGGCATTATCAAAGGGGATTATTAGATTCATAAGAAACTCTTTTATAATTCTCTATCTTGAGTCGAGACTTTTAAGACTGATCTAAAAAGAGACATTCAGGCAACTTCTTTAACTAGAACTTCCTTTCCATTATTGAAGAGTGGTGATATTTTTCAATGTTGCAGCTTCTTAATCACTTTTTTGTCCTTGATATATCCAAATGTAACCTTTTGGACCTCTGGACCACTGACAAAAATCCAAAATGTTTGTCTTGACTTCTAACATTATCGATCTGTACAATTTCAGCCAGCCTTTCTATAATTTTTATAGGAGTGTTATTGTTGAAAAATACATAAAATTTGTCTAAATTTACCACTTAACTACTAATTTCACGATAGCTTTGTAGTACGTTCAACATATTAAAGCATTTTGTCTCCTTACTTTATAAAATAAAATTGAGTGATTTGTAAAAAATAAGTGACTTACTTTCGAACGTCTATAATTCAATCTAATTCGAGTAATCTCTTGTATTCTTTTTAGTGTAAAAGATTTATAAATAACTAATCATATATTATTATATTAGTAAAAATAATTATTTTTCACAATCATTATTTAAAAAGACATATAAATGCATGAATTTAATTAATTTGTAATTATACAAAAAAGTTTATATTAAAATTAACTCACATATATGTAAAAAGATAAAAACAACAAAATCTTGTCCCACTAGGTAGGGTCGGCTACATAAATCAAACGACGCCATTGTGTTCGGTCATGTATCATGTCTACAGAGAGACCGTTTATATGTAGATCTCGTTTGACCACTTCATGGATGGTCTTTTTAGGTCTTCCTCTTCCTTTCACCCCTTGTCCATCTTCTATCTCATCCACCCCCTTAATTGGGTGTTCTGTCGGTCTTCTTCTCACATGTCCAAACCACCTGAGACGCAATTCAACCATCTTTTTCACAATGAGTGCTACTCCAACTCTCTCCCTTATATCTTCGTTCCTTAAAAATATAAATATTATTGAGTTTTTGCAAATATCAAAATTGACAAATATAATATTTACTTAAATTGATAATAATAATAATAAATTGCAGTTTTATTTGAATAAATATTTTATTTGATCACCTACTAATTTAAAAACTTAGCTATACAAGGATATACATAAAATATATAATAATTAAAAAAAATATCTGACAAAAATCGAATAAAATAAGAGAAAGAAGACAAGAATGTAAATCTTCTCCTTGCTGGTATCCGTTTTCCAAGATTACAACCTTACCACAAACACAAGACTTACGTAGCCCAGATTGATTTTTAGTTTTTTAAAATCAATTATAAAATGAGGGAAAGAAAATAAATGAGAAATGAGTTCTTGATTATTCTTCTTTTTTTTTTAAAGATATCTATGTTCTAGCAAAACTTAATTATCTATAAATCTTTATGAGATTCATAAGTTTTTCTATTAAGGTATATAAGTTGTCTTAAGTTTTTAATAGTTAAAAACCTATGAATATTCATGTTATAATTCGAATTTATATGTTTTCATAAAAAAAAAAGTTAAAAACCTATTATTTGTTTTTATATTTAATTATATAATATCATATTAATATTATACATAATTATATTTAAAAAATGATTTAATTAAATAATAATATAAATATGATACTAAAATAACATAATAAAATTGAACTCATGATATTTGTATGTTTAATTAGACATGCTATGGCAATTACTAATCTGTGCTTCATAGGCTTAGAATAAGAAACGTAGAGATAAATACATAAAAAAAAGTCTCGAAAATAGAAAAAAAATTGCCACTCCAAAATAGGACGAAAAACTCAATCAAAAGAAAGAAATTTTAGTTAACTTTTTTTTTTTTTGTGTTGTTTTCATAAAAGTGACAAATTTTAAATTTCAACTCTCTCTTCCTTTTTGTTTAAGAAAAGAAAAATTGATTTAATTTTTTATTCAAATTGATAATTTAGATGTTATATTTTTTAATTTGTGAATTTTGATTTTAACCGGATGATCTCTTTCTATCACTAAAATTTGAAAATTTGTCATTTTTATGAGAACAAAATAAAAAGAAAAGTTAACAAAAATTTCTTTCTCTTGATTAAGTTTTGTGTCCTAACTTTTGGAGTGACAAAAGAAAAAAATTTTTTTTTTAGACTTTTTTTTTATATGTATTTATCTTTACTTCTCATTCTAAATAATTTTTGTCTCTATTTTTTTTTGACACAGTTCAGAAAGAGTCTTAAGAATCATTTTGATTGTTATTTTTTTTTTCCTGTTAATTCCTATAGCATGTCTAAGTAACCATACAAATATCATGAGTTTAATTTTATTATGTTATTTTAGTATCATATTTTTATTATTATTTAATTTAATCACTCCTTAAATAAATTATGTATATTGATATTATATAATTAAATATGAAAACAAATAATAGGTTTTTTAGTTTTTACTAATTTTTTTGAAAACATATAAATTTGAATTAAAATGAATCATTCATAGGTTTTTAACTATTGAAAACTTAAGACAACTTATATATCTTAATAGAAAAACTTATGAATCTCACATTTTTAATAATTAGAGATTTATAAATAATTAAGTTTTGTTAGAACATAGGTATCTTCCAAAAAAAAATCAAGAACTCATTTCTCCTTTATTTTCTTTCTCTCATTTTATAATAGATTTTAAAATGAACTTTATGTTAAACTAACTTTATGTTTAGAACATGAACTTTGAGTTTATAATATGAATTCATGTTAATATTATGAACTTTATGTTTATAAATTATAACACGAACTTTTATGTTATAAACATAAACTTTTATATAAAGGCCAAATAATTCAGTGTAATTCTATTTAATTTGACTCTTGAATTATAATTGGTTTTTTTTAATCAAAATGAATTTATTCTTAAATTATAATAATATACACTTATATTATCTTAAAGTATTGGATAAAAATAAATTTTTTATCTTTAATATTAATTAATTATTTTTTAATTAATAAATAATTAGTCAATTTTTTTTATCCAATTTTATCATATTAACCATGATTTTAACTTTGACGCCACCTCCCAATGCCAGTCTGATTACCGTCGTCATTGGCTTAACACTTGATCATAAACCTCTACAATTTGTCGCAGATGATAATTAAACCGCTACAAATCATAGCTGTTTATGCTATATATGTGTTCGCATGTATTCCGCAACGGATAGAGATATGAAATTTTGTAAACCACTATTATAAAATAATTGCATTCGTATGCAGAGAAAAAAATTCAATCGTTGGAACTTGTATATTAGATCATCAAATAATTTAATAATGTAAATTATACTTAAAATAAGGAAGAAAAAGGGAACTACAACTTCGAAGAGTTTTAGCTGAACCCAGAAACTGAAGTTTGAGGCTGTCTAGAGTTTACGTAGTAGGCTTACCTTAGCTTAACTCGGCTTACACCAGCTTTTTGTCTCTCTTCTGGTTCCTCTTCCTTTATATAGAAGCAATCTTCTTACACCGTTTTCTCAATCCTCAGTCTCATTCCCTTTACTAAAATAGATAGACAGAGAGATAGATTGTTGTTTATTCACAGTTTTCTTGTGTGTTTTGGGAATTTTCTTAATTAGTTGTTTATTTTCGTATGTTCTAGGTTTTTCTTTTGGCCTGTTTGTGGGGTTGGTGAATTCTGGATTTTGATTGTAAAGTTTGAAGCTTTTCTGAGTTTAAATGTGGGACTTTGCATTGATATCTCACATCAAGTGCAATTCAGCAGTTGCGCCATTCTGAGTGCATTTGGTTCTTTATGTGCTGTACTAGTTTTGATACATTTGCCATGGTCATTTGGAATTTGGGGCCAAATATTCAGATTTTTCTTATTTTTACCATTTTTAAGAATTTGCATTTAGCTTGAGCGCTGTTTTTCAATTAAATTGTTGCTGTTATGATTTTGAAGCAGTTTCTGTCCAAAATTTGATTTTGAAGCAGTTTCTGTATAAAATTTATCTTTAATGCAGTTGAACTTGTGCCAATTTTGAGGATTGAAATTATTTTGGAAAATTTTCAATAGTTTTGGATGGTGATTTTTTAGCTTTCTTCAACAGTTGGTCTGTGGATTTTAAATATAGGATATTTTGAGTGACTCATATATACTTCCAATAAGACTTTTGATAGTTTGAAAAAAAAAAAAGTGGAAAATAGTTAATGAATATTGATTTTGATAGCTTTGAAAAAATGATTTTGAGAGAAATGATGAGTTTTGTAATAGTGAGGTTGGTTGAAGTTGAGTTAGCATACTAAATTTTAGAGAGCAATTTGTATCAGGTCAACAAAGTGTTCTGTAAATTTTCAGATTATATATATTTCAATTTAAAATCTAATTTGCTTTTCTAAAAAACTTTTCTTGTACAAATTTCCTTGGCTCAAAATTTATGTATGTCTGATTATCTGTATCTGGCGCCAAGTTCTAATTTGGTCCTTAAAGTTTCAAACGTTATGTTTTAGTCATATTTCAGTCCAAAATAATTTCAAAAACGGATTCTAATACCAAAAAATAGATATGACTTAACAATAAAATTGTTAAGTCCATATCAATCATTCCATTAACTATGTGTCAAATTTAATTGAATCCGTTTAAAACCTTTTAAAATAAAATAGAAGTTTAAAAGGTTAGAAACTAAATTAAAATTTAACCCAAGAGTTGGGGACCAAAATAGCAGTTTACCAATTTTTTCTATTTGTTTAGGGAATATTTGTAGTTTAAGTTTTGATTTAATTTCCTACTCTTTACCGATGACTTGGCAGAAGTGGTAACTTTTCAGGCTTGTCGGACGCTGGTAATCTGGGAAGGAATTTCAAGTGGAAACTTGCCAACAAAAGAACTCTAACACAAGCTGAATTTTGATTTGAAGTTTGTTTTCTAACATAATCATGGAAGATCAGTTTTTCTCTGAGGGAGAGGGAATTGGGTATTGGACACCTCCTGGCGCTCAATTCGATGGACCAAGCATGATAGACAACGGAATAAAAAATCTGGTATCAGAGGAGATGCTTGACAACCTCCCTGATCTCATGAACTTCGATAACCTTGCTGGTTGGGGTAATATTCCATCTGTGACTGATCATAATTTAGATAATGGAATTTCATCACTTGCCTCTATGCCGTATTCTCCACCTGATGCATTCAGTTTAGTGGAACAGGCCAATGATCCATACTTTATGACAAAAGATTGTGGAAATTATAATGCTATTGAAACCTCCTTGGGTTTCGATGAGAAGGCTGTGTTACAGCAATTGGAGACCCAACTTGGGTTGTCAGAAGATGCAAATGATATGAATAACATAAATGGATCACTTCAAGAATTGAGTGCTGCTGACATGGGAAATTGCTTGGTGCCTAGACCATTTGCTTGGTCGCTTGATGAGAAAATGCTGAGGGCTATGAGCTTGTTTAAGGAATCAGTTGGTGATGGAATATTGACACAAGTTTGGGCACCAATGAAGCATGGTAATGAGTTCATCTTAAGCACAAGTGAGCAACCCTATTTGCTAGATCACATGCTAGCTGGATATCGAGACGTGTCGAGGGAATTTACCTTTTCTGCTGAAGACAAACCAGGGTCTTTTCCAGGGCTTCCCGGACGTGTGTTTATGTCCCAAATTCCTGAATGGACCTCCAATGTTGGGTACTACAATAAAAGTGAGTACCTGAGGGTGGAGCATGCAATTAATCACGAGGTTCGTGGATCAATTGCGGTTCCCATAATTGATACGCTCGCTGAACCACCTTGTTGTGCTGTACTAGAACTTGTCACTACAAAGGAAAAGCCTGATTTTGACAAAGAACTAGAAATTGTTAGCAGTGCACTCCAGGTTGGTTTCTCTTTTACTCCCATTTGCTTGTTTCACTTAATATTATATAATGTTTGGGAAACATGTTAAATGTGTTTTTTGTTTGATGTTTCATATTCTTTTCACATTGTCATTAGAGACTTGGATGTTTTACTCCAAGGTTGTCATGTAGAAATTTCTGCCCTGGCTAACAAAGTATCTTATGCATTCAATATGCTGTTGTAACCATAGTTGAGGTCTTGAGGAGCAGTTAGGCAAGTAGAAAAAATTCTCTGCATATGAAATTAGTTCTACTTTGCCATAAGTGAAACTATAGAAATCATATGCTGTAATCTTTTGAATGCTATATATACGCATACATGCACATCTATTTATAGTGGGAAATCTTTTGATTTGTTTTTGCAGCTTGTTAATTTAAGGACTACTACGCCTCCACGACTTATGTCCCAGGTACTGTTAAGAACATGCTTCCCCCAACCGCCCCAACAACAATAAATAGAAGACAAGGGGCAAAAACAAAGTTGAACTTTCACAATGCTGTATTTTCATATGGATTTAAAAACTTCTTACTCAGATTGGTTATTTTCTGTGCAGTGCCTATCAAATAACAAAAGAGCAGCTTTAACAGAGATAATTGATGTGTCACGAGCTGTGTGTCGTGCGCATAGTTTGCCACTGGCATTGACATGGATCCCCTGTTATTATAGTGAGGGGATAGGAGATGAAGCTTCAAGAATACGGATTAAAGATGGGTGTAAAATTCCCGGTGAAAAAACTGTACTATGCATTGAAGAATCAGCTTGCTATATAAATGATATTGTGGTAGGAGGATTTGTTCGTGCATGTGTTAAACATTATCTCGAGGAAGGGCAAGGTGTAGCTGGGAAAGCGCTTCAATCAAATCGTCCATTCTTCTATTCCGATGTGAAGGCCTATAATATTAGTGAATATCCCATTGTTCACCATGCGCGAAAATATAAGTTGAATGCTGCCGTTGCAGTCAGGCTAAGGAGTATTCATACCAATGATGATGATTACATAATAGAATTCTTTCTACCTGTCATTATGAATGGAAGTCAAGAACAGCAACTTTTATTAGACAATCTATCAGATACTATGCAGAGAATGTGTCAGAGTTTGAGGATAGTTTCAGATGATGAATTATACGGGATAGAAGGTTCGCAAGTGCAGTTTTCAAAGGAAGAAGGCTCGAGTTTTTTCTCTATGTATAGGGGAAATTCTCATATGGCGCCGGAAGGTGACCATGATTCGGTCCAGCCTATGTCCTTGACAAACAATGAAACTGAAGCTGCTCATAACCAGGTATATCTTAACAGTTGCTTCATTTGAGAAATCATTTATTATAATTTATGATTCAACTTTGTAGGCAATGGATGGATCAAGAAAGCAGACTGAGAAAAAGAAAAGTACAGTGGAGAAGAATGTTAGCTTGAGTGTTCTCCAGCAATATTTCTCCGGTAGTCTTAAAGATGCGGCTAAAAGCCTTGGTGGTAAGACTACTACAGCTTTGTCCCTGCAGATTTCTTTTAATTTATTCAATCAGCATATTATTTTGGGTTAGATGATAGATTCTGGTTCTAAAAATATATAGATGACAAATATTTGTGAAAAACACCAAGATGATTATTATTGACAAGTGATTCTTCTTTAACAGTTTGCCCAACAACCCTGAAAAGGATATGCAGGCAACACGGAATCGCAAGATGGCCATCGCGCAAGATCAATAAAGTTAATCGTTCGTTAAAAAAAATACAAACCGTGCTTGACTCAGTCCAGGGTGTGGAAGGAGGACTGAAGTTTGATCCTTTCAAGGGGGGATTTATTCCAGGAGGATCAAGCAACCAAGAAATTAATGCACATAAAAGTTCTCTCTTCCGGAAGAAATGTTCTGGAAAATATCCTGATCCCGCAGCAAAAGATGCAGTCACCGTATCTCCGGCATCTGGTAGCAAAGGTGAGAATTTAGCTTCTGCATTTAGACATGCTTATATCTAATTCCAAGGGTGAGTTGAAGAAAAACAAAGCTTTTTTCTGTTGGTGTAGATTCAAAACCAATAGGCATGGATGATGGTGGATTACGGCAGGAACCCTTTCCGGTTTCTATTTTGGAAAGTTCTAGGTGTGATATAGCATATCACAGTCCAAACACCTTGGTTGCCAATGAGATGGAAAATTATCTGAATGGGGCTGACAAGCTCGGCGAGCATCACAATCCCGCTACTTCAAGCATGTCAGACTCGTCAAATGACTCTGGCTCTCGGAAATTTGAGAATCGGAAACATTTGAAAGCCAAATCACCTTGTGTTGATAAGGGATCAAAAATTATTGTCAAAGCTGCCTACAAAGAAGATATGATCCGTTTCAAGTTTGATCCTGCAGCTGGTTGTCTCCAGCTCTATGAACAAGTTGCAACAAGATTCAAATTACAAATCGGATCATTCCTGCTGAAGTATCTCGACGATGAAGAGGAATGGGTGAGGATGGTAAATGACTCAGATTTGGAAGAATGCATAGAAATATTGGATGATCTTGGCACCCGTGCTGTGAAATTTCTTGTTAGCGACATGCCTAGTTGTTTGAGCAGCAGTGGCAGTAACAGTTGATGAATTCAATGAAGTACAAGAAATCTTTGATCCAAATAACCCCAATGACACATCTAAGATATTCCATAGAAATGTCTTCATCCGACTTGTGTGGCTAAAAAACAATACTAATGAAATATTGTTGACGGACGAATTCAATGTGGCAACTGAATTCTTCAATCAACATATTTCATTAGCATTGCCTTTTAGACACACAATCAGATGAAGATGTTTCTATGAAATTTTCTGAATGTGGCATTAAGATTATTTGGATCAAAGATTTCTTGTAGTTTAATCTTAGAACCTTGAAGCATGATCATGCTTCTTCAAAGTGTCTATTTTCAGAAGGTAGGATAATAGTTACAAGTAAGCACTAGAATGTTAAATACATAGTTCTATACATGACTATTATTCTACATTCTGAAAATAGACACTTTGAAAAAGCATAATCATGCTTCAAGGTTCTTTCCTCTATAAAAATTAAATAGCTTATAAAGTTTTATAGTTAAATAGTTAAGATAAATAGCTCTAGTTTGCTTTTATCCCAATTTTTATATAAAATCATCAATAATTTGGGAAAGATATTGTAAATAAATTTTCATATAATTTTGTTGTTTTTATCCTCACAAGATAATCTGATTAATAATAAAAATTAATACCGTTTCCAGTGTATTGTATGTAAAATTGTGCATAGACTGAAGTCAAAGAAAAAGAGCTTATTATTTATTTTTTTAATAACATAATAATATTATATTAATAAAATATTATTAAATTTTAAATGATCCCATGTATATACCATATACTAAATATATATATATTATTACTTCTCCTAAGATACGTATTACTAAGAGATAAGGATGATAGAATTTGAAAATAAAAAAATTATTATTTTTGGATCACTAATTTAGTATTCCATTCAAAATATTTTTTCTTATAAAATAAATGGATTCTAAAATAGATATTTATGAGTTATAAATAAAAAATTTATTTAATAGAATTATTTTTATTTAAAGATTCTATTAAAATTAAATAAAAATATTCTAAAATTCTGTTTCTTTGATTTTATTAAAAAATATAACTATTTAAAACTATTTTAGTTAATATTATATACAAATTCTATTAGAGTTGGTATTCCAACGTTTGTATTTTTTTATACAAAAAAATCTTTTTAAATTTCTCATAGAAATCGATTGCGTTGATGAATAAGCTCTCAATACTGTCCAAAAACCTTTCCTATTCCAAAGAGTGTTTTGGATTTTTTTTAATCTCGAGGTGCGTTTATTTGGAACTGTCGTACATCTAATATAGTGATAGTGATTGCGCTGATGAATAAACTTTCAATGCTGTCCAAAAACCTTTCTTTTTACAAAGAGTTTCTTGGATTTTTTTTATCTCGAGATGCGTCTCTTTGGAATTGTCATGCATTTAATATAGTGATAGTGATTGCGCCATTCAAAAACCTTTCCTTTTACAAAGAGTCTTTTGGATTTTTTTTATCTCGAGGTGCATTTTTTTGGAACTGTCATGCATCTAATATAGTGATAATGATTGCGTTGTCTAAAAATCTTTCCTTTTTACAGAATTTTTTAGAACTGTCATGCATCTAATATAGTGATAGTAATTGCACTGTTCAAGAATTTTTTTATCTCAGGGTGCCACGCATCTAATATAGTTTATTTTTTTCTGGATCTCGAGGTACGATCCATGCATCTAATATAGTTTTTTTTTTGGATCTCGAGGTGCGATTTTTCAGAACCGCCATACAACAAATAGTTTTTTATTAGGTTTAACAAAGAGTCAGAATTTTCTTTTGAATAATGGAAAGGGCGAATAATGGGAATGGAACTTCTTTTGAATAATGGAAAGGGCGAATAGTGGGAATCGAACTCGCGTCTTCTCCTTGGCAAAGAGAAATTTTATTATTGGACTATATTTGGATATTTGAATTGTATTTGATACATAATATATCAATTTTATTTATGTTTTAATTTTATATAGATTACTCTATGCTTTTAATGTTAATAGGATTTTTTAAATATTATTTTTTATATTTTCTTATTCTTTAATTTTATATAAGTTACTATATTCTTTCAATGTTAATAAATTCTTTTTAATAGGTATAAATTGAGTTAAATTCTAATTTATTTTCACATTTTATATTTACTTTTTGTTATATTACTATATAAATCAACATTCACTTTGTATAATTTTTTTATCCCTCCTCACATAATCTCATATCTTTTTTTTTCCTACCACTTTTGCTAAATATATATATATATAGTAAGTAACTATGTAATTGTATTTATTAAGAAGAAAGTGAAGAAAAAAATGACAGTGACTCAACTAACCATGATAAAGAAGATTTGACTTAAATTACTTTTTAATCCTTTTGTTTCTAATTGAACTACTTTTAATTATTTTATTTCTACTTCTTATGTGTCTTATTATTATAGCTTAGGATTTTTTTTTCATTTTTCTTCTCACTCTCATGACATTTATTTTTTTTAGATTACTCTATAATTTTATATTCTCCTATTCTCTATTTTTATATAGGTTACTCTATCTTTTTATAGTCTCTTACTATTTATTTTTATATAAGATACTGTATGGTTTTAATGTTAATATTATTTCTCTTTAATGGGTATAAATTGAGTAATAAAACATAATTTATCCTCTTCTTTTATACATAAGGTTTAGGGTTTTTCAAAAGTAACTTTTTTGAGTTTTTGACTTATAGAAAGTAGTGGTATTAATGTCTGGTGCAATTTTCAAAACCAAATTGTGGTTTTCTAAGAAACTATTTAGAAACTTATAGAGAAGTTAAAAAAATGACTTCTCTCATAATACTACTACTTTTTATCACAAATCTATAAAATAAGCACTTTTAAAGCTAAAAACCCAAATACAAAATAATTTATTTATAAATTACTTTTAATATAATTATTTATTATTTAAGTTATTTTTCAAAAGGAGTTTAATTAAGCTGTTTATCCAAACTGAACCTTACTCCTTCTTATGTTTTCTATATAAATTAACATTTACTTAACACCTCTTCTTTATCTTCTCTTTCACATAATATCATGCCACTTATTTTTTTTCCTCCATTTTTATTAATATTTTGCACAAATATTTAAAGAATTCAGTTGATAGCACAATTCTTTTTTTAGTTTGATAAACATATGTATAAAGTAATAAATTCTTAAAATACTAAATCTTTACAATTTTTTTTTATTTTTGGTTTAATTATATTCACTAGTTATTTCAATCATATATTTTTTTTTTCTTTCAATAATTTATAATTTTTAATATCATTTAGTTAATTTAAGTAAGGACTACTACGCCTTCACGTCTTATGTCCCAGGCACTGTAAAGAACATGCTTCCCCCAACCGCCCCAAAGTTGAACTTTCACAATAATGGGTTTTCATATGGATTTAAAAACTTCTTACTCAGATTGGTTATTTTCTGTGCAGTGTCTATCAAATAACAAAAGAGCAGCTTTAACAGAGATAATTTATGTGTTACGAGCTGTGTATCATGCGCATAGTTTGCCACTGGCATTGATATTTCAAAGTGCGTGCGATATTTTAGAACTGTCATGCAACAAATAGTTTTTTATTGAGTTTAAGAAAGATTCAGAATTTTCTTTTGATTAAGGGAAAGGGCGGATGGTGTGAATGGAACCCGCGGCTTCTCTTTGACCAAGAGAAGTTTTATTATTGGACTATATTTATATTTTTGAATTATATTTAATACGTAATATATTAATTTATTTATATTTTAATTTTATATAGATTATTTTATATTTTTAATGTGAATAAAATTTTTTAAATGTTATTTTTTATATTTTATATTTTTTAATTTTATATAAATTATTATATTCTTTCAATGTTAATAAATTTTTTTTAATAGATATAAATTAAGTTAAATTTTAATTTATTCTCATATTTTATATTTATTTTTAATTATATCATTATATAAATTAACATTCATTTTATATAATTTTATATCTCTTTTTTTTACTATTTTTGTTAAATATATGTTCCAAGTAACTATGTAATTGTATTTATTAGGAAAAAATGGAGAAAATGATAGTGACTCAACTAATCATAAAAAAAAAGATTTGACTTAAATTACTTTTTAATTCTTTTGTTTCTAATTGAACTACTTTTAACTATTTCATTTCTACTTCTCATGTGCCTTATTATTATAGCTTAGGATTTTTTTTTTTTTTTCTTCTCATTTTCATAACATTTATTTTTTTTAGATTACTTTATAATTTTATATTCTCCTATTCTCTATTTTTATATAGAATACTATATGTCTTCTCTGTTAATATTATTTCTCTTTATTAGCTATAAACATAATTCATCCTCTTTTATAATCATTCTTTCTTATAATTATTATATAGTGTTACAACTTAAGATTCTTCTTTATTTTTCTTCTAACTATTATGTCATTTATTTTTTTAGGTTACTCTATACTTTATGATTTTAATATTAATGTTATTTCTTTTTAATAGATACAAATTGAGTAATAAAATATAATTCATCGTCTTTTTCATACTTACTCTTTCTTATGTTTTCTATATAAATCAACATTTACTTAACACTTCTTCTTTATCTTCTCTTTTCACATAATATCATACCATTTAATAAATTTCTAAAATATTATACCTTTATATTTTTTTAATAATTTTTGGTATAATTGTATTCAGGAGTTATTTCATCCATATATTATTTCTTTTTCTTTCAATAATTTATATTTTTAATATCATTTAGTTAATTTAAGGACTATGTCCCAGGTACTGTAAAGAACATGCTTCCCCCAACCGCCCCCAACAACAATAAATAGAAGACAAGGGCCAAAAACAAAGTTGAACTTTCACAATGCTGTATTTTCCTATGGATTTAAACACTTCTTACTCAGATTGGTTATTTTCTGTGCAGTGTCTATCAAATAACAAAAGAGCAGCTTTAACAGAGATAATTGATGTGTTACGAGCTGTGTGTCGTGCGCATAGTTTGCCACTAGCATTGACATGGATCCCCTGTTATTATAGTGAGGGGATAGGAGATGAAGCTTCAAGAATACGGACTAAAGATGGGCGTAAAATTCCCGGTGAAAAAACTGTACTATGCATTGAAGAATCAGCTTGCTATACAAATGATATTGTGGTAGGAGGATTTGTTCGTGCATGTGTTGAACATTATCTCGAGGAAGGGCAAGGTGTAGCTGGGAAAGCTCTTCAATCAAATCGTCCATTCTTCTATCCCGATGTGAAGGCCTATAATATTAGTGAATATCCCCTTGTTCACCATGCGCGAAAATATAAGTTGAATGCCGCCGTTGCAATCAGGCTAAGGAGTATACATACCAATGATGATGATTATATAATAGAATTCTTTCTACCTGTCAATATGAATGGAAGTGAAGAACAGCAACTTTTATTAGACAATCTAGCAGGTACTATGCAGAGAAAGTGTCAGACTTTGAGGAAAGTTTCGGATGCTGAATTACATGGGATAGAAGGCTCGAGTTTTTGCTCTATGTCTAGGGGAAACTCTCATATGGCGCCGGATGGTGACCATGATTCGGTCCAGCCAATGTCCGTGACAAACAATGAAACGGAAGCTGCTCATAACCAGGTATATCTTAACAGTTGCTTCATTTGAGAAATTATTTATTATAATTTATGATTCAACTTTGTAGGCAATGGAGGGATCAAGAAAGCAGATTGAGAAAAAGAGAAGTCCAGTGAAGAAGAATTTTAGCTTGAGTGTTCTCCAGCAATACTTCTCCGGTAATCTTAAAGATGCGGCTAAAAGCCTTGGTGGTAAGACTACTACAGCTTTGTCCGTGCTGATTTCTTTAATTTATTCAATCAGCATATTATTTTGGATTATATGATAGATGATAAATATTTGTGAAAAACACCAAGATGATTATTATTGACAAGTAATTCTTCTTGAACAGTTTGCCCAACAACCCTGAAAAGGATATGCAGGCAACACGGAATTGCAAGATGGCCATCGCGCAAGATTAACAAAGTGAATCGCTCGTTAAAGAAAATACAAACCGTGCTCGACTCGGGTGTGGAAGGAGGACTGAAGTTTGATCCTTACAAGGGGGGATTTATGTCAGGAGGATCAAGCAACCAAGAAATTAATGCACATAAAAGTTCTCTCTTCCGGAAGAAATGTTCTGTAAAATATCCTGATCCTGCAGCAAAAGATGCAGTCACCATATCTCCGGCATCCGGTAGCAAAGGTGAGAATTTAGCCGTTAACCAGCTTCTGCATTCAGACATACTTATCTCTAATTCCAAGGGTGAGTTGAAGAAAAACAAAGCTTTTTCTGTTGATGTAGATTCAAAGCCAATAGCCATGGGTGATGGTGGATTACGCCAAGAACCCTTTCCGGTTTCTATTTTGGAAAGTTCTAGGTGTGATGTAGCATATCACAGTCCAAACTCCCTGGTTGCCGATGAGATGGAAACTTATCTGAATGGGGCTGACAAGCTCGGCGAGCATCACAATCCCACTACTTCAAGCATGACAGACTCGTCGAGTGGCTCTTGCTCAATTTTGCGCCCCAGCTCATCTGGCTCTCCGAAATTTGAGAATCGGAAACATTTGAAAGCCAAATCACCTTGTGTTCGTAGGGGATCAAAAATTATTGTCAAAGCTGCCTACGGAGAAAATATTATCCGTTTCAAGTTTGATCCTGCAGCTGGTTGTCTCCAGCTCTATGAAGAAGTTGCAACAAGATTCAAATTACAAATCGGATCTTTCCAACTCGAGTATCTCGACGATGAAGACGAATGGGTGAGGATGGTAACTGACACAGATTTGGAAGAATGCATAGAAATGTTTGATGATCTTGGCACCGCTGTGAAATTTCTTGTTCGCGAGCCGTGCAGTAACAGTTGATGAATTCAATGAACCACAAGAAATCTTTGATCCAAATAACTTCAATGACACATCCAAGACATTTCATAGAAATGTCTTCATCTGACTTGTGTGGTTGAGTTCTTCTGCCAACATATATATTTCATTAGCATTGTCTTTTAGCCACACAAGTGATATGAAAACATTTTTATGGAGTTTTTTGGATGTGGTATTGGGGTTATTTAAATTGAAGATTTCTTGTAATTCAATTTTCAAAGAGGAAAGGACCTTGAAGCACAATCATACTTCTTTAAAGTGTCTAATAGAGTCACAAGTAAGCACTAGAATAATAAATACGTAATTCTATACATGAAGGATGCAGCTTATACAGTTTTATAGTTAAATAGTTGCTGTCAAGAGTGAGATAAATAGTTCTAAGTTACTTTTATCCCAGTTTTTGTATAAAATTATCAATAATTTAGGATAGATACTGTAAATAAGTTTTTCTATAATTTTATTGTTTTTATTCTCACAGGATAATTTAATTAATAATAAAAATTAATACGAGTGCTTAATAACTATTATTTCTACTATTTTTGGTGTATTATTTATCCAAAAACTTGCATAGCAAAAAAGGTAACAAATAAAAGCAAGAAAATATAGTAGAGACATTTTTATCAGGTACAAAAAAAGATCTCTCAAATAATTACATTATCTTTTCATAATCTATTTATTTATTAATAATATATTATAATAGAATTAAAGGTTCCGTATTTATTCTTAACTTTTTAGGATTTTATTGTTCAAGATATCAAATTCAGCACTATTGCTTAATTATTTCATTGTCATTCTCAATATAACAAGAATGGAATCAGGTTCTATAATATTTTGGAGATCCACATTCTATCGAACTAAACTAAGGCTTAGTTTGGTAAAGCTTTTTACTTTTTAAAAGTAGCTTATAAAAGCTAACTTTTAAAAGATGGTTTTTTAAAAGTTGTAGCATTTATATTTGGTAAATCAAATTAAAAATTACTTTTAATAATCACAAGCAATAACAATTGCATTTGGTAAAATAGCTTTTAAAATTTAAAAATACTATAATAGACATAAATGCAAGCATTAAATTTGAAAATTAGTTAACATATGAGGTTATATTAGACTTTTAAATTTTGAAAAGCACAAGCCAACTTTAAAAAGCTCTATCTTAGGTGCTTTCAAAAGTACCCCGATCTTTTAAAAGCTACAAGCACAAGCACATGATCTTTTTTATTTACCAAACACAAAATGAGGAGCTTGAGCTTTTAAAAAGCACAAGCACCTCTTCGAAAAGCTTTACCAAAACCAAGCTTAAGAGCGCTTATTATTTATTTTTTAATAACATAATAATACTTATTATTTAATTTTAAGTGACCCCAATACATCTTGTCCATATACCATATATTATATAGAAATATTGATATATATGTATCTCCGATTTAAATTGATTTTAATTGATCCCTTATTGTTTCTCTTTCGATAAGTATTAGTTCGAGATAGGAATGATATGATTTGAAATTCAAAAATTTATTATTTTTGAATCACCAATTAAGTATTTCATTCAAAATATTTTTTCTCTATAAAATAAATAGATTCAAAAATAGATATTTATATGAATTATAAATAAAAATTTTTATTTAATAGAATTATTTTTATTTAAAGATTCTATTAAAATTAAAGAAAAATAATTCTAAAATTTTATTTCTTTAATTTTATTAAAAATATAACTATTTAAAATTATTTTAGTTAATATTATATACAAATTCTATATTCTAATAGAGAATAGAATCCACCTAATTCAGAGTATTCCAACGTTTATATTTTTTATACAAAAAATATTTTTGAATTTTTCGTAGAAATTGATTGCACTGATGAATAAGCTTTTAATATTGTCCAAAAACTTTTTCTTTTTCAAAGAGTTTTTTGAATTATTTTGGATCTCCAAATGCGTTTCTTTGGAATTGCCATGCAACTAATATAATTTTTTACTGTCCTACGAAAAGATCCGTCCAAAAAACCTTTCATTTTTTAAAGAATTTTTTGAATTTTTTTTGGATATTGAGGTGTGTCTCTTTGGAAGAGCCAAAAACCTTTCCTTTTTCAAAGAGTTTTTTTTTTTTGGATCTTGAGATGCGTTTCTTTGGAATTGTCAAAAACCTTTCCTTTTTTAAAGAGTTTTTTGAATTTTTTTAGATCTCGAGGTGCGTTTCTTTGGAACTGTCATACAACTAATATAATTTTTTATTCCTCTACAATTGTCTTCCATGTAAAGTAGCACGTGTGCGTCATACCTGAGGTTCACCATTTCGTGTGCGTTATACCTGAGGTCTAGGGGTGGCAAAACGGGTCGAGCCCGTCGGGCCGATCCGCTAAACCCGCTAAAAAAGGCGGGTCGGGCTAGGATTTGGAACCCGCCAAATTACAAAAACCCGCCAAACCTGCACCGCCAAATTGGCGGGTTATGGCGGGGCGGGGCGGGCCGGTCCGCCGGGTCGAAGATTTTTATTTTTCTTTTTTTTTTAATTAAATAAAAGAGTGATTACTGTTATAAAATTAATAATTATAGAATTTTTAATCACTTTTTTTCATTTTTTGTTTTTATTCTTCTTTAGTTATTAACTTTATTTATTTTATTTTACAATTTCGTATATATACTCAAATTATGTGACTTATTTTTTAAAATAAAGATGATTCTATTGACAAATATTATTTTGAACAATTTTATTGAAGTTAAAAATTAAAAAAAAATAGTAAAAAAATTATATTATAATTTGACTATTTTTTATTTGTATTTGATTTTTTAATTATTATTTTTTGGTTAATTTTAATAAATTTTATTTTTCAAAAAGAAAGAAGCGGGCTAGCCCGCCAACCCGCCAATCCGCCATAAAGTGGGGCGGGCTAGCATTTTGAACCCATTTTAGTTGGCGGGGCGGGCCGGTCCGCCCCGTTTATAGGGCGGGCTTAGGCGGGGCGGGGCGGGTTGGGGCGGGCCGGCCCGCTTTGCCACCCCTACTGAGGTCCACCATTTCGTGGCTGATGCACTAGGAATGGGCTGTGTCAGACGGCAGACTCCATTTCGTGGCCACCATTCTTGAGATGGCTCTTATTTCTATTTCGTGGCTGACCCTTGCAAATTGGCTATACGTTTTTAAGGAGGAGTTTCAAACCGCGTATAATGGGAATTAAACATTTTCCCATGCACATTTAAGTAAAAAAGCCCATAGATTACTTTATGTTTTCAATGTTAATAGGATTCTTTTAATATTATTTTTCATATTTCTTTAGTCTTTAATTTTATATAGATTACTATATCCTTTCAATGTTAATAAATTCTTTTTAATAGATATAAATTGAGTTAAATTCTAATTCATTTTCACATTTTATATTTATTCTTTGTCATATGACTATATAAATCAACATTTAGTTTACACAATTTTTTTATTCTTCCTCACATAATCTCATGTCTCTTTTTTTTTTCCTACCACTTTTACTAAATATATGTAGTAAGTGATTATGTAATTGTATTTATTAGAAAAAAAGTGAAAAAAAAATGACAATGACTCAACCAACCATGAAAAAGAAAACTTGACTTAAATTATTTTTTAATCCTTTTGTTTTTAATTGAATTACTTTTAACTATTTTATTTTTACTTCTCATGTGCATTATTATTATAACTCAGGAATTTTTTTCATTTTCTTTCTCACTCTCATGACATTTATTTTTCTTTAGATTACTCTATAATTTTATATTCTCTTCTCTACTTTTATATTGGATACTATATGTCTTCAATGTTAATATTGTTTTTCTTTATTAGCTATAAACATAATTCATCCTTATTCCTCTTTTATACTCACTCTTTCTTATGATTATTATGTAGTGTTACAACTTAGGATTCTTCTTCATTTTTCTTCTCACTTCTTCTCACTCTTATGTAATTTGTTTAGGTTATTCTATGCTTTTTATAGTCTCTTACTATTTATTTTTATATAAGATACTATATGGTTTTAATGCTAATGTTATTTCTCTTTAATAGCTATAAATTGAGTAATAAAACATAATTCATCCTCTTCTTTCATACTTACTCCTTTTTATATTTTCTATATAGATCAATATTTACTTGACACCTCTTCGTTATCTTCTCTTTTCACATAATATCATGCCATTTATTCTTTTTCCTCAATTCATACTAATATTTTGCATAAGTATTTAAAGAATTCAGTTAATAGCCACAATTCTTTTTTTTAGTTTGATAAACATATGTATTAAATAATACATTCCTAAAATACTAGACCATTACATTTTTTTTTTAATTTTTTGTATAATTATATTCACTAGTTATCTTATCCATATATTATTTTTTTTCTTTCAATAATTTATATTTTTTAATATCATTTAATTGTAATATGTTAAAATATATGGTACTATCGTGAGTCATGAAAAATAAAATTAAAAAATTGAATGTTAATTTTAATTATATATCATGTCCTTTATAATTTTTTTAAATTTTTTTATTTTTAGTTTAATTGTACTCATTAATTATATCATCCATGTATTACTTCTTTTTTCTTTCAACCATTTACATTTTTTTAATATCATTTAGTTGTAACATTATTGAAAATACATAGTATTATCGTGAGTCATAAAAATAAAATTAAAAAATTTACTTACTACTTATCTAATTGAATTACTTTTTAATCTTTTTGTTTCTAATTGAATTACTTTTAAATCTTTTATCTCTACTTCTCATGTGCCTTATTATTATAACTTAAGATTCATTTTCATTTTTTCTTCTCACTTTCATGACATTTATTTTTCTTTTAAGTTATTCTATAATTTTTATATTCTCTTACTTTTTACTCTTATATGGAATGCTATATGTCTTTAATGTTAATATAATTTTTTTTATTAGATATATACATAATTCATCCTCTTTTAATATACTCACTCTTTCTTATGATTATTATATAGCATTACAACTTAGCATTCTTCTTCATTTTCTTTCTCATTCTTATGTCATTTATTTTTTTTTTAGGTTACTCTATACTTTTTATAATCTCTTACTCTTAATTTTATATAAGATACTAGATAATTTCAATGTTAATGTTATTTCTCTTTAATATGTATAAATTATGTAATAAAACATAATTTATCATCTTCTTTCATACTTATTCTTGTTTATATTTTTCATATAAATCAATATTCACTTCATATCTCTTCTTTATCTCTTCTTTTCACATAATATCATGCCAGGCCATTTATTCTTTTTTTTTTTTTTTTCTTCATTCTTACTAATATTTGACACAAGTATTGAAAGGATTTGGTTATTGACTACAACTCTATTTTTAGTTTGCTAAACATGTATTAGGTAATAAATTCCTAAAACTCTATATCTTTATAATTTTTTAGGTTTTTTTTAATTTTTAGTCTAATTGTATTCATTAGTTATATCATTCATATATAATTTTTTTCTTTCAACAATTTAATTATATTTTTTTAATATCATTTAGTTATGATATGTTGAAAATACATAATATTATTATGAGTCATGAAAAACAAAATTAAAAAAGTTAAATTTTAATTTTAATTATATATCATGTCCTTTATAAGTTTTTTAATTTTTTTATTTTTAGTCTAATTGTATTCATTAATCATATCATCCATATATCACTTCTTTTTCATTTCAACTATTTACATTTTTTAATATCATTTAATTCTAATATTATTAAAAATACATAATCTTATTGTGAATCATGAAAAATAAAATAAAAAAATTAAATGTTAATTTCAATTATTGTAATATTATATTTAAAATTGTATTTTATCTAACAGTTTTATATTTGTACTATAATACTTAAATATAATCTAGAAAAATAAATAAATAAAAATAATTACTTAAAAGAATAAAAACACAAAATATAAAATCAAATAAATAAATTTAAATTGAGTATTTTTATAATTTTACTTAAAAAAATTATGTATAAATTTTTAATTATATAATATTAAATTTTAAATTAATTATATATTTTATACAGTATCTATCTATTTTATTAATCCAGTAAATAAATTAACGGTGGATGAACAAAATAAAGACTACTCAAAGGGGAAGGTGTTCGCACATTACTTCTCTTCTCAGTGGCATTCCAAGCCCAATTCCAAAACAGAAAATTTATTGATTAATTGTCACGCAGAGGAAAAATATGCTGCTTGCAGTTAATTGCAGGGCCATATGTAGAAAACACTAGACAAACTCTTATTGAGTAGCTTGATTCAAATGAGAAATCATTTCAGAATGCTTTTGTTGAGCAGAAGCTTTTTAGTCTGAAACAGCAGCTCATCAATATCTTCCGTTTTTCCATAGTAATGCAGTTCACATAACATTAGTTAACAAGAAATACACAAATTCGGCTTGTTAGAAGTTTCCAAGAAGAGGATCGTCTAGGTGAATAAAATCACATTGTATGTTGACAACACTTAAAAGTAATGCCATCAATACATCATAGACGAGGGACGAAAAAAATACCTATCTGGAAGGGCTGGAACCAGCTCTTTAACTTCTTGAATGACAGCTGAACTTTCTGTATTCCCAGATGAGGAAAGTTCCGTTTCTATATGAAACAGAAAAGAGAAAATCAAGATTGACTACACAATAACACAATTTTCATAGCAGGATGCAAACACTGATCAAATGTGTTAAATAGTAATGGATGAAAAATTGAAAATTACATATTATAAAATGGAGTAATATGGTAAAAGTAAAACAACATGCTATCACCAAATTAGCAGAAATAATAGAAAAGTTATTTTCATCATCATAACAGGTAAAATGCAAAAGTCTTGCTTATTTTTCTTTTCCTTTTAAAAAAAGAAAAAGAAAAAAAAAAAGAAACGAAAACAAAAGAAAAGAAAACGCAGTCAGTTTTAATAAATGACCTACAAGCTAACATTATATGCAAGCATACTTGTCTTATCACAAGCATCTTGGATGGCTAGGTATTGGTTCCTGTCGATGCTTTGCTTAGTGGAGGTGGGTTCTGTTTCCTCACAAGACATGCAAGATGAATCTCTCATATTTACGTCAGTATATGATTCATGTAAAGCAGGTTTGTTGACAACATTCTTAATATATTCTCTGTCGGTGAAGCACCACAAAACCTCCCTCCTTATTGTAGGTGGACAGAATGAAACATCTTCCTCTTTAATGGAAGTAGATGGTTGAAACAAAACTAGTGCAAAATTTCCAATACTTTCTGCTTCATAGTTTGAATATATTCTCTCCTCGTGAAGTTTATCATGATCATTATCATCAACACCATTGTCAATATCATCACTCTCTTCGCAGAGATTATCCCATGAGTAATTGATTATTCTGATTGATTATATTTGGGTACATTGGTTAACATTGTAAATTTTTCATAGAAATTTTTCATTCTTTAGTTGGCATCTCAGTTACCAAGTTAAAGAGTACAACAGCATTTGTTTACACTGCTCTGATAATTGCTCTAATGAGAGATACAAAGGCTGGTAAGCCCATGGATATGCTGAAAAGATTGAGTACTGCAAGTTCTAACCTGGTAAGTATGTCTTCTTCATCCGAGATAGAGTCTAGAATCTGAAGAATAGTTTGTGCCAAATTGTGTTTAAAAAGTTGAATTATTTGGCGTTTTCATTATCTGTCTGCTACAATTAAAACTAAAATCTAGATAAGTTTTTGATTTGGGATTTGCGACAATAATTTTTGATGGGGTTCAATTGTTTTCTTACCTTCTAACAAACTCCTCCAATCTCCTATTCCAATGTCAGCCTTTAAGAATGTACAATACCTAAAATACTTACTTTGATATACTTCAAAAAAAGTGAGTGCTACTTAATTTACAATCTCTAGTTCTATTTTTTAAAGAGGGTTAAATTAAATACTTTTAAATCAAAATTTAATTTACCTTAAATTTTTGGTCTGCTGATTATCTTTCAATTACTACTGCATTCTTTTGACCCCACAAAAACTATAGGACAAGTCTATAAATTTTATCGAGTAAAGTCTCGTAAAACTCAAAACAACTAAGAGTATAAATAGAGACAACAGAGTTTAAATTGTTTTGTAGTTGAAGGTTATTTGATTAGTAACTGGGAGAGATAAAAGACTTTAGGGGTGATGTTATAAGAGCAAACATGACTGGAGAGGTTATACTCAAAAAATTAGAAGATGCAATTCAATTTTTATTTGAAAAAGTTGGTGCCATAGCAAATGATAGTTAATTATAAAAATATTGTTAAATGGATTGAAGAAAAAAATGACATTAGCTAGGAATTACGATTTTTCAGAAACAAAACAAAGAATAAAATCCATATTTTTTAACATATGAAAGTGGTATACAAGGAGTACAAATGGTTCCGACCATGGGAGTAGGTTGCTTTAAATAAAGGTAGTAGATGGACAATTATGGAGTTCATGAATCAAATGATATATATAAAGGATATAGATACTTAGTAATATAAGGTGTCTTTATGTAATATATGCATGTATGTGGTTGGTGAGTCATAAAATTGTTGCAGTTTATAATGTTGGTACTTGGTGGGTAGTAGTTACTAAAAAAATGGAAAATATGTTGAATGTGCTTAGTTGGATTTAAGTCCATGTAATCTAAATTTTTTTATGGCATTATCAAAGGGGATTATTAGATTCATAGAAAATTTTTTTGTAATTTTCTATCTTGAGTTGAGACTTTTAAGATTGGTTTAGAAAAGAAAGATATTCAAAGGACGGATCCAAAAATTTTAATATAGAGAGGCCGAATTTTAGATAATTTTTTTTATTCTATAAAAATAATTAACATATAATTATCAGAATTAGTTTTTTTAAAAGATTTATCAAAAAATATATATAATTATAATTTTTTTTCACAATTTTATTTTTAATATGATAATTACATAAACTGATAAAAGGTAACTGATAAAAGCAAGAAAATATAGTAGACATTTTATTAGGTATAAAGAAAGATCCTTTGGATAATTATATTTTCTTCTCACAATCTATTTATCTATTAGTAATATATTATAATAGAGTTAAAGGTAATTTCCGTATTTATTCTTAACTTCTTAAGTTTTTAATATGGCGTCACGTCAATTTTAAGTAGCTTTAGATTCATTTTTAACTTTCTAAGATTCTACTATTCTTTTCTAGAATTTTACAATACTGACGAAGTGATTCACGAGGTCAAATTTACCACTATTGCTTAATCTCGGTAAGATTTTGGAGACCTACGTTCTACCGAACTGAACTAAGAGCGCTTATTATTATTTTTTTAATAATATAATAATATTATATTAATAAAATATTATTAAATTTTAAGTGATCCCAACACGTCTTGCCTGTATATATCATATACTATATATAAATATTGATATATATGTATCTCCGATTTGAATCGGTCTCAATTATTCCTTTCTCCTACGATAACTATTAGTTCGAGATAGAGATGACAGGATTTGAAATTCAAAAATTGATTATTTTTGGATCACCAATTTAGTATTCCATTAAAATATTTTTTCTTTATAAAATAAATAGATTCCAAAATAGATATTTATTATTTATATGAGTTATAATAAAAAAAATTTATTTAATAGAATTATTTTTATTTAAATATTCTATTAAAATTAAATAAAAATAATTCTAAAATTTTATTTTTTTACTTTATTAAAAAATATAATTATTTAAAATTATTTTAGTTAATATTATATACAAATTCTATATTATATTAGAGAATAGAATCCAGCTAATTCAGAGTATTCTAACGTTTGTATATTTTATACAATTTTTTTTGAATTTTTCGTAGATATTGATTGCGCTAATGAATAAGTTTTCAATACTGTGTAAAAACTTTTCCTTTTCTAAAGAGTTTTTTGATTTTTTTTATCTCGAGGTGCGTGTCTTTGGAACTGCCATGTCTCTGATATAGTTTTTTATTGCCATACGAAAAGATGCGCTTAAATTTATCTATAATTTGTTTATTCTGATCCCGAAAATTTTATTTTTTAACAAAAGGATTTTTTTTTATATATACTTATACAATAAAATTTATTTTATCTATTGTGTTATATATAATCTAAATTAGATTATATATAAATTAGAAAATATATCTACATAAATATTAGATTATGTGTCATTCTTCATATTTTTTGTTGACAAAGTGACACACAAACAATCCTTTTTTCTATTTCTTTATCTCTGCATAAATCGTATGTTTGCAACAACAAGAACAGAATTTTCTTAATTGTAATCAACTAGGCGTGGGAATTAAACCCGCATCTTCTCCTTGACAAAGAGAAATTTTACCATTCGACTATATTTGTATTTTTGAATTATATTTGATACGTAATATATCAATTTTATTTGTGTTTTAATTTTATATAAATTACTCTATACTTTCAATGGTAATAGAATTTTTTAAATATTATTTTTCATATTTTTTATTTTTTAATTTTATATAGGTTACTATATCTTTTCAATATTAATAAATTCTTTTTAATAGGTGTAAATTGAGTTAAATTCTAATTTATTCTCATATTTTATATTTACTCTTTATTATATCTTTATATAAATCAACATTTACTTTATACAATTTTTTTATCTCTTATTACATAATCTCATATCTCTTTTATTCTTTTTAGTGTAAAAAATTTATAGATAACTAATCATATATTATTATATTAATAAAAATAATTAATTTTCACAATCATTACTTAAAAAGACATATAAATGCATGAATTTAATTAATTAGATAATTATACAAAAAAAATTATATTAAAATTAAACTCATATATATGTAAAAAATAACAAATAAAATATAAATATTATTAAGCTTTTGCAAAGATCAAAATTGACAAATTAAATGAAATATTTACTTAATAATAATAATAATAATAATAATTAATTGTAGTTTTATATGAATAAATATTTTATTTGATCACCCACTAATTTAAAAACTTAGCTATACAAGGATACATATAAAATATATAATAATTAAATAAAATATCTGACAAAAATTGAATAAAATAAGGAAAAGAAGACAAGAATCTCGATTTTTTTTTTTGCTGGATATCCGTTTTCCAAGATTACAACTTTACCAGATTAATATCTACACAAAGAGAAGACTTATATAGCCCACTAATTGATATTTTGTTTTTTTGAAATCGATTATAAAATGAGAGAAAGAAAATAAATGAAAAATGAGTTCTTGCTTACTTTTTTAAAGATACCTATGTTGTAGCAAAATTTAATTATTTATAAATCTCTGTGAGATTCATAAGTTTTTTTTTTATTAAGGTATATAAGTTGTCTTAAGTTTTCAATAGTTAAAAACCTATGAATAATTTATTTTTATATTTAATTATATATATCGTATTAATATAATATCAATATATATAATTATATTAAAAAGAATGATTCAATTAAATAATAATATAAATATATATGATACTAAAATAACATAATAAAATTAAACTCATAATATTTGTATGTTTAATTAGACATGTTAGGGCAATTAATAAAAAAATAACAATGAAATGATTTTTGAGACTTTTCTTGGATTGTATCTTTACATATAAATTAAAAAAATAGAGACAAAAAGTACTTAGAATAATAAACAGAGAGATAAATACATAAAAAAAAGTCTCAAAAAAAAATTATCGCTCCAAAAATTAGGACAAAAAACTCAATCAAAAGAAAGAAATTTTTGTTAACTTTTCTTTTTGTTTTGTTTTCATAAAAATGACAAATTTTTAAATTTTAACACTCTCACTCTTTTTTTTTTAAAGAAAAATAAAACTGATTTCATGTTTTATTCAAATTGATAGTTAAATAGTTACGGTTAAAAATGAGATAAATAGTTTTAGGTTGTTTTTATCCCAATTTTTGATAAAATTATCAATTATTTTAAAATAGATATTGTAAATAAATTTTTTTATAATTTTATTATTTTTATTTTCACAAAATAATCTAATTAATAATAGAAATTAATACCGTGCATAATAACTATTATCTCTACAGTTTTTGGTGTACTATTTATCCAAAGACTTGCATAACAAAAAATTGTAACAGATAAAAGTAAGAAAATATAGAGAGATATTTTACTAGGTACAAAAAAAGATCTCTCTTATAATTACATTATCTTCTCACAATCTATTTATCTATTAGATATATATTAGAAAAGAGCTAAAGATAATTTTCGTATTTATTCTTAATTTTTTAGATTTTTAATATGGGCCACGTCAATTTTAAATGACTCTAAATTCATTATTTACTTAAATTGATAAAAATAACAACAATAATAATAACAATAATAATAATTGCAGTTTTATATGAATACATATTTTATTTGATCATCCACTAATTTAAAAACTTAGTTATACAAGGATACACATAAAATATATAATAATTAAATAAAATATCTGACATAAATAGAATAAAATAAGAAAAAGAAGACAAAAATCTCAATCTTCTCTTTATTAAATATTCGTTTTTCAAGATTACAACCTTGTCAGATTAATATCCAAACAAAGAAAAGACTTACATAACTCAGTGATTGATTTTTTTTTTAAATCAATTATAAAATGAAACAAAGAAAATAAATGAGAAATAAATTCTTGATTATTTTGTAAACGAGATACATGCGACTAAGAGATTTAAATTAATAAATAATTTTTAAATTATTTATTTTGATCATTAGATTTATTTTATTTATTTAAATAAAAAATCCGTAAGTCGGTAAGGAGACACAAGACACTTTACGGAACAAAATTTTGTATTTTTGTACGTATGCTGGCGCTTAAGACGACAGAGAGGATGAAACTATGTAACTATAGACAAGGGCCTCGGGTATACCCTCCAAAGTTCAAGTCAAAGCGTAATCTTTTGACCACTTTTTGTGAACTTGAATAGCCACATGCATGACGTGTAAGCTAAGCTTGGATTATTGGGTCTACCTCTTGATGCTCATGAAAAGCCTAAAAAATAAAAAAAGAATAATGGTAACAATAATAATTGCACGTTTCTATAATAATAATAATCCCTTCATATTTCATTTCATAATCTAAATCATCTTAGTAATAATTTTTATTAAGATTATAGATTTGATAATAAATAAATTGAGTAGTATTAATTATTAGTAATAAATTAATTGTAGTAATAATTTTTATTAAGGTATGACAATAAATAATTATTATGAGTATAATATAGGAGATATATCAAAATTATTGAACTAATTATTTTTCTTATGAGTATAATATAGATAGGGCTGGCAATTCATACCCTACTCGCAGATATTCTACCCGGTCTAACCCGTTCGGATAGGGTAGGCTATCCGACCCGCTGCGGGTAGGGTAGGGTACGGGTTTAGGGTGTACCCTACCCTACCCTACTCGCACCTCATATATAACACGTATTTTATAAAAATTAGGTATATAGTGAAGGAAGTGAGAGTTAAACCTACAACCTCCCTTATGTAATGACTTACAATAAGTGAACAACCACTAAACTAGTTAGTTAATTTAGTAATTTAGAGCATTAGTTTTTTATTTTTTATGTTATTTATATGTATAAAATTTGAAATGATTGAATGTTATATTTACTTTGAAAAAATTTGATATTTCTGCAGAGGGTAGGGTATGGTAAGGTTTAAAACTTTAAGGTGCGGGTAGGGTTAGGGTTGAGAGATTCTCAACCCGCGGGTAGGGTAGGGTTAGGGTAGAGTCCAAACCCTACCATACCCTACCCATTGCCAATCCTAAATATAGATATTCAATAAATGATTAATAATTTATTAATAATTTTTTATTGTGTGTTGTTAGAGTAGAATAGAATAGTTATCTGAGATTATTATTTGTTATGTTGGAAGTATAAATATTAAAATTATTTTTAATATAATAATTGTTGAAAATGACATTATTATTATTATTATTATTATTATTATTATTATTATTATTATTATTATTATTATTATTATTATTATTATTATTTTGCTATACAAATTTAATTTGTTAATTAAAGAAGGTTACATTTGTTTAATGTGGTCTATAGCTACGTTTTGTAGAGTTTGCGGATATTGCAATGCGACCACTACATGCCGCCGGATCGGTACAATTCAATAGTGGAGGGACATTTACGGGACACTGGCTTTTATCATGTTTTACAGATTGGAGTTGTCCAATGTCAGTCGGCATTGGTTAATGCTCTGATCGAGAGATGACGCCCTGAGACTCACACATTCTATTTTTCGGTTGGTGAGTGTGCCGTAACGTTGTAGGACGTGGCGTTAATTCTTGGTCTTTCAACGAATGGTCTGCCAGTTACAGGACCGACACTCAGTAGTTATGAGGCATTAGAGGCCGAATGCTTGGATCAGTTTGGTGTTGCACTTAAGAAGGTAAATTGTAGGGGAAGTTTCATCAAGTTGACGTGGTTTCGAGGATTGAAAGATCGTTTAGTATTGGTTGATGACATTCAGATTCAGAGGTACGTGAAGTGCCACATAATATTGTTTGGGACCATTGTATTTGGAGATAAGTATGGGGCAAGGGTGCACTGGAAGTTTCTGCCGTTACTCCGTAACTTTGCCGGGATCATACAGTTCAGTTGGGGATCGGCATGCCTGGCACACCTGTATAGAGCGTTGTGTAGGGCAACTCGTGTCGAATGTAAGGAGATTGATGGTCCGCTAACACTTTTGCTTACCTGGACTTGGATCCGTCTACCATTTATTGCGCCGATTCCTAGCAATTCTCAACTCTTTCCAATTGCAAATAGGTAAATTTAATTACTAAATGCTTTAAAAAAAGTGTATTTTAAATTTGATTGATAAATGTTAATTAACGAATTGTCTGATGTCAGATGGCGTAACTGGGATCGTGAGAATCGGCCTTACAGATTTCGTAGCCTTGCTCACTTTAGGAGAGCATTGGATGATCTACAAGAATGACAGGTTTGTTATAATAAATAAGTAGTTATTTTCGTTTAGCCGTACTATTATTCGGTGTGTAATCCTCTTTTACTTGCATAATGTGTGTAGTTTGTTTGGGAGGCTTATGCAATTGGTCAGATCGATCCAGACGTGATTCCTCCTAACATCCGTCAGCATTCAGCTATTTGGAGTGCCACAGATCCACTTATATCTTTTGAATGCATTGAGTGGCATGCATCTGATAGACTGAGGAGGAAATTTGGCTTGACTCAGGACGTTCCTCATCAAGAGCGGGATCTAGATGAAGCATACGACGAAGTTCTGACAGGTCCCAAGAATCAAGATTGATCTGGAACCCACTCATTCTGGGTTATGCATTGGACGAATAGGTATAGTCATGTTCTTGTCGAGCACATGGTACCCTCACAACATCAGCTAGAAATCTACTTGCATTGGTACCGAGGTACATATGGTGACCACTTGCATCTGTCAGATCTCGAACCGCAAGAGAATTAGAAGGGTGATCCTATTCATAATCAGGAGAATCAACAAGTACAACCACCGCCACCACCATCGCCACCACAACCGCCACAAACACAAGCACAGCAAGAGCCTGAGCAGTTCATACCATACATTCCTGACACACATTATGTGGATTATTTTACACCACCATATCTAGTAGATCAACAGTATTAGAGTGTCCTGCACCAAGAATTAGGTGAACAGGGTTCGTTTAGCCAGCTGCTTGGATTCATGGCTCCTGTGTCAGGTTACTCACATCTAGGTTACGGAGACATTCCCACCGACCAAAGGGCCCAACCAAGTGGGATTGCTCCAGGTAGATTGTCATTGGATACGAGACCTTGATAGCGCACTTCCTCTGGTAATTCCGAAGGTAGACTTTCTGTTAACTCGAGTAGGAGTGATGATGCCACGAGGGAGATCATACAGAGCAGAAATTCACGTCGTATTCCGATGGGTCTAATTCAGGAGAGCAACCAGGCAATTGATGATGAGGCTGATGACTATCTGGTTGATCATCCGGGCGAGGATAAGGATGAGGATGATGATGAGGACGAGGATGAAGATGACGACGAGGATGAGGATGCTGATGATGCTGATGATGACGACGGTAATGGTCCAGATGATGGTCCAGCACCTAGTGCAGGTAAAATAATTTATTGGTTAGACTGGTAAAATGATGGAATCGTGCCGATCGAAGATAAGGCCCACACCATCACGTGTCACAACATGTTGTCGCAAGTTACTAAAAAAAAGTGCCAAGCATCAGATGTCTCTCCCTCAACTATCACAAATGTAATAGGCACGATATTGTTATTGCTATCCTGTGAGACTGCAACCAACAAACATGCCTTATATTTTCCATACAAATGAGTTCCGTCTACCTGCACTATTGGCTTGCAATGTCTGAATGCTCTAATACAAGGGTAATAACTCTAGAAGACTCAGTGTAGTACACGAATATTAGGAACCAATTCATCTCCCTGATACGCAGGCATTGTTTCAAAATGAACGACTGCGGATGGCTCCTTGTGACACATGGCCTCAAACCATATTAGCAAAGCTTCGTACAAAGCTTTCCAACCTCCAAAAATTGACTCCACTGCCTTCTGTTTTGCCAACCATGCTTTGCGATAACTTATGGTGTAGTTAAATTTCGACTGTACTTCTGCAATCACTGATTTCACCTTTATAGATGGGTCAACTTCTACCAATGGCTTTATTGCTTCTGCAATTGTGTTGGAATCCAGCTTCGAATGATCTTGAGAAATGGTGGCCCTAGTACAAGTGTGACTACTATTGTACCTCTTAATCTCCTAACAGTACTTCCTGGACATTTTGCTCACCCTGATCAGCCAATCACAGTCTGCGCCATACTGGGTGTATTTATCATAGAATGTCGTCGGTTCTGACTTATGCACCCGATAATCTACACCTCTGCGGATGGTATCATCTTTCATCACCTTAATTACTGCCTCCCTAGAATTGAATTCCATTCCCACGGTAAATTCACCATTTGTCATAACAGGAAGCTTTGCTGCAATCACATCACAAATTTTATATTTCGATAAATAATTCTTAAATACGTGTCGCATCAATAAAATCTATGATCCATAAATCAAGAATAAATCATTCAAAAGTTAATAAGTTAATCAACTAGGTCATCAAATGATATTTAATAAATTAATAATAACACAAGAAAGCTAAATACTAAATTTCTCAACATACATGTTTAATTGATAATTAAACATTCAATAACTACTAATTATATGTTATATTTTGCCTATTTACCGTTGTCTTAAATGTTTATCTCAAACTCAAAACATATGCACAAATCATAATTTAACAAATCATTATTTAAAATTATGACGTACCTGCATTTACATATTGAGAAAACTCTGGTGCATGCATGGCCTCCAAATCCAACGACCGCATGAAAGTCGGCTCTACAAACGGCTGCTGGTTCACTAGTGCATTTGCCACATCCGCCACATCTGCCACCATAGCATCGTCAGCTTGATCTTTGTCTACACCCGGATCAACGACCTCGTAGTTACTTTCAAACTCTTCCTCACTATCACTGTTGTAATCTTCCAATTTAATATCTCGGTCCGCTGCAGATTGCTCGAACTCAATATACAATTCGATGAACGATATTTGGGATCGACTTTCAAGATACACTGAAAATATTTCTTGCATGCTCGCTTCATCGATTACATATTTCGTTTGAAATTGAACGAACCCACCAAACACAAATATAGGACATCTGTACAGAATACATGATACTCTCCTAGATATTTGAGAATCCATTTTCTCACAAATCACACCTTTTAATTCTTCAAATGACAGTGTGAATGGAATAGATTTTTACACACAAATTTCACTCCTTCAGATATTTGTAATAAAAATTGGCCATGATAATATACATTTAATCTCAGTCTATCATCCATGACAATAGAGAAGAAGAGAAAGACAGAGGCGGGCTGCAGAGATTTGGAGAACGGGAGAAGAGGAAGATGAAGTGGGATGCTCAGTTTGGGTTAGGTATATATATAACTGAAATCGGACCGTCCGACCGCTTTCTTGGGATTCGAATTTTTTTTAACATTAAAATCGGACAGTCCAATTAGTGAACGGCCCGCCAAAAAAATTGGATACCCATAAATCGCTGGGTCCGATTTCAGTTCCCTGCAAAATTTTTGTCTAGAAGCCTTGAAATCGGTGGGTTCAATTTCTTTGGACCAAAAAAATTTTATCATCCGTACATGAAATCGGTGGGTCCGATTTGTTTGCACACAGCCATCCATCAACCACAAATTGGACTACGGTTCGATTTGTGTCCGCTCTCACCTATAAAAAATCGAATCGTCCGATTTCTTTCCGTCACCTAACCGTCGTCACAACAGTGTAAATCTTCCTTACGTTCCATAACCAGCATTACACCAAAGTGTGTGTCATATGCAAAAAATTAGCCGACTTACATAGCCCACTGATTAATTTTTTGTTTTTTTAAATCTATTATAAAATGAGAGAAAGAAAATAAATGAGAAATGAGTTATTGATTATTTTTTTTAAGATACCTATGTTGTAGCAAAACTTAATTATTTATAAATCTCTGAGATTCATAATTTTTTTATTAAGGTATATAAGTTGTCTTAAGTTTTCAATAGTTAAAAATGTATGAATGATTCATTTTAATTCGAATTTATATGTTTTCATAAAAAAATATTTAAAAACCTACTATTTGCTTTTATATTTAATTATATAATATTGTATTAATATAATATCAATATACATAATTATATTAAAAAGAATGATTCAATTAAATAATAATATAAATATATATGATACTAAAATAACATAATTAAATTAAACTCATGATATTTGTATGTTTAATTAGACATGTTATGGCAATTAATAAAAAAATAACAATGAAATGATTTTTGAGATTTTTTGGATTGTATCTTTACATATAGAATAAAAAAAACAAAAAGTACTTAGAATGAGAAAAAAGTCTCAAAAAAAATTATCGTTCCAAAAATTAGGACAAAAAACTCAATCAAAAGGAAGAAATTTTTGTTAACTTCTCTTCTTGTTTTGTTCTCGTAAAAATGACAAATATTTTAATTTTAACTCTCTCTTTTTTTTTTAAGAAAACAAAAACTGATTTCATGTTTTATTTAAAGGTTTAATTACTCTGTTGGTCCCTATAGTTTGGCCGAATTTTTAATTAAGTTCCTACAGTTTTTTTCCTTTTAATTGAGTCCCTATACCATTTTTTTTGTTTTAATTGGGTCCCTATTGGCAGTCAACGTTAAGTAAAACGTTGACCTGTGTTAAATTTACCAAAATACCCATGTTTATAACACTACATAATCCTTGTTCTCCTCCTAAAACTCCAGAACCCTATTCTGTTCGTCGTTCTCCTCTTCTCCCTTTCTTCTTATTTGTTGCTGAAATTTTCTGAGCTTGCATGGATTCCAGCCAACGTTCTTCGAGAATTTCGAGTTCAAGAAGTCTCAACAAGAGAAGACATTTGTGTTATTGTGGGGAGGCAGTTGTTGTTCTGTCTTCTTCTGAAGTGGGCAGCCATGGAAGGAGGTATGTAGCTTGTGGACGAGTGCCAAGGTGCAGTTTTTTTGAATGGATTGATAATGAAGATGTTGTGAAAGGTGAGTGGTTGAAGCAGAAGGAGAGGAGGAGTCGTTGCTTCTGTGGAGACTCTCTGATTCTGAAAAGTTCTAATACACCCAAGAATCCAAATAGAAGGTTTATGTCTTGCCCAAGTAGAAGATGCAAATTTTTTGAATGGGTTGATGAAGAAAAGAAGGTTGGCGATGTTTACTTATTGTCTTCACAGTATCACTCTGGTCGAGTAGAGGGAGAAATTAGGGGTGAAAATGCACAAGAAAGGAGGGTTGATAGACTTAGTATTGACACGGAGAGGTTAAAGGTGGAGATTGGAGAAGTTGATGACTGTGTTGGAAGAATCTGTGTAGAGCTGAATTCGGTCCAGGAGGAACTTCGAAAGTTGGAAGAAAGCATGAAGAAGCAGAGCAAGATGCAGATGATGTTGTTTTTTTGTTTTGTAATCCTAATAGTTGCAGTGCTGTGTGGTAAAGTTTATTGATGTAGTGGTCATTGTTGGCTTTAAACGGAGGAGCTATAAAAAGTGTATGTTATGTTATTTAGATTGAATGGATGAAAGTTTTATTTGTTTGCTGCTATAAATATAATGTTATGATATTGAATGAAGATGAGACAACTAAAAACAACTGATATCAGGCTATCACAGATGCATCATTAGAATAATATAATTCACATTAGTGGTCCTTAACATATTCCACACATTAGATAAGTTCAGTGGATCCAACTTGCACTAGTTACAAAATAAATGCTCCACCTACAATGTACTACCAAAAGTGGTCCACCACAAAGCAAAATAAACTAAAAAAGTGATGTTCCCAATACCAAAATACATCCACAGTATACTATACTACACAAAAAAAGTCCTACATAAATCCACAGTAGGAGGAGCTACATAACCCTAAAAACTTCAATCATCTGTGAGGTCTATGTGTTCAGCAGGTTTGGCTGCTCCCTTTCTTATCCCCATCTTCAGTCTTTCACTTCTTCTCATCCCAAAAGTCCTAGTCTTAGGCAAAGGTTGTGTAACTGGTGCCACTTGTGGAGTCTGGTGAATGAGTGGTTCAATGAAGGGAGTTGGTTGAGTTGCTGGTGTATGAGGAGGATTTGAAGCAGCTCCAGTATCAGGTGAACCAGATCCAGCAAGGGGTGACTCATTTGCAGAACCAGATCTAGTAAGGGATGACACAGTTGCAGATCCAAATTCAGCAGCAAGAGTATTTGGTGTAGGGGCTGATGCAACAATAACCAAATTTTTAAATCATTACACCAGTAAATACTTTCAACTATGGATTATGAAATAGCAAATTATAGTTATACCTGTGACACTAGTTGCTTTTCCTCGACTAAGTCCCACACCCCTCTCTCTGCCTCTCCCCCTTGCAGCAGATCCAGCAGCAGCAGTCCCATTCGTAGAAGCAGATTCAGCAGCAGCAGTAGTTGGTGCAGAGGCTGATGGAACAAAAGTATAACGGTTAACTCATTTCCTAATAACAAAAATATCAACCTTCTAGTATGTAGCAACAAATCCATGAATTACCTGTGACAACAGTTCCTCTTCCTTTGCCCCTTCCTCTACCCAGTCCCGCACCCCTTCCTCTGCCTCTCCCCCTTGCAGCAGATCCAGATTCATGTGCATTATTCCCAGGTGCAGCTGAGTCAGTTGCAACATCAGATGCAGCAGCAGCTGGTTCAGGAGCTGATGCAAGTTCAATCGAATCAACAGAACATCACAGAAAGCTACTGGTGCAACCAACAATTATAAAACAACAACAAAATAAGACGTACCTGAGACAATAGGATTTGGGCAGTGCCTCCTGTTGTGTCCATACTGGCCGCAATTGCTGCAAGTCACAGAGGTACCCGTCCTTCTGTACTTTGTTTGAGATCTATTTTCATCTGGTTCTCTAATCCGTACCATTCTTGGCCGACCAGGTTTAACCCTGAAAACTGGGGGTATGATGGTATCACAGTTCACCTTCGGCCACATGTTCTCTCCATTAATTGGAGCAATTGATTTTCCATATGTTGCAAGGTATGCTGCTGGACTATAGTAATTGCTGCAATACTCTTCAGGATTGTCACCCCTTTCAAAGATGGCACTGCATGCATGTGGGCATGGCATACCACTCAAACCCCAAAATCGACAGCTGCAACTACCAGCTAACAGATCCACCACAAACCTTTCCATGATAATCCTATTTTTGTGATGAACCTCAAACTTCAGCTCACCTGCCCATCTAGCTTGCCATTCCATACTCCTTGTTGCAATTAGATCCAACCTCTTTTTTGGTTTAGGCAGAATGGATCCTTCATACTTCTCAGCCTTCTTCTTCTTTTCTGCAAATCTTGACATCCAGTAGCATCTGATCCACTCAAACATCGTTAGAATGGGCTTGTCTCTAGCCTCAAGAATCCTGCCATTGAAAGCCTCTGATATGTTATTCATTAGCATATCACTCTTTGCCATAAAGGTGAAATGGCTCTTTGTCCACAACTTTGGGTCCACTCCCATCAGTTTATCATAACAGTCCCTATTTTCTCCTTCAGCAGATTCATTCTTCGTTCCCACTCTTCTACATAGGTAGCCTTAGCAATGGATAGGATTAGATCCCTAAGAACTGTCCCTCCACCATATACCTTCTTACAGTTCGCATAGAGATGCCTTAAACATAATCTATGCTCAATAGAAGGTTCCATCTCACCAAAAACTTGCATCAAACCCTAAACCAACAAAAACAACAGAGTACAACATACCATGATTCAATCAACAAAAACAATGCAAGTAGAATGAAATAGTTACAATCATAAGTCAGTTTATCCTTACCTTTTGTTGATCCGACATGAATACCCATCTTCTTGATTCACCGATATCATTCAGCAACAGATCAAGGAACCATCCCCAGCTGTCTTTTGTTTCCGCCTCCACTGCTGCAACCGCAATTGGAAAATAATTGTCATTTGGATCCCTCCCTACTGCAACTAATAGCTGCTGACCATGGTCCCCTTTCAAGTGACACCCGTCCACTCCTATGATCGGCCTACAACCAGCCAAGAAGCCCTGCTTCACTGAATCAAGGCACATGTACATCCTCATGAAACGCGGTTGGTGAGTTAAAGATGGCCTGTCTACAACAATACTAAGCTTGGACCCCGGATTTGCCCTCAAAATCTCAGCACAATAATCCCTCAATTTGGCATATTGTAGTATGGCCCTTCCATGTACTTCTTCCCTTGCCTTTCTCCTTGCCCAGTAAGCCTTTCCAACACTAACATTTGCCATATACTTGTCCTGAATTGTTTGAATAATAGTGGCCAGCCGCATATCTTCTCCCCGACTAATGTTGTTCACAATCTTTTTTGCTATCCACTCACTAGAAGCAAGCCTACCAGTATAACTTCTCCCACAGGTATGCTTGCCCTTCAAGGTTTTTATCCTAAAACAATCAGATCCTCCTACCTTACTTGCAAAGCAAATCCACTTGCACTTTCCTTTTTGTCCCTTACACACTACTCTGCACCTCAACTTATCGTTCTTCTTATACCTAACGTCTCTCCCATTCAATAAGGCATGCTCCTTAATTGCCTCTTTAAACTGGGACAGTGTTTTGAACTCCAACCCAACCCTAAACTGATACTCTCTACACATTTCTGCCTCATCATACTTAGGAAACCTTTTTTTCTTAATCATGTCATCAGAATCTCCCTCGTAACTATCTATGTCTTCAGTTTCATAACCATCTGAAATGTCTCCAATTTCTTCATCCATCTCTCCAGGAGCTTCATTATCCTCAGCACCCTTATCTGTTGTGGCTTCTTGATTTAGCGGGCCATTGAACCCACCAAATGCATTTGCTTGTCCACCATCAACACCATCCTCTACATCGAACCCAAAGTAATCCTCATGTTCACCATCATCAGCACTGTCATCAAACCTATCCTCCTCAGTTGAGGGTTCTGACTCAGCATCGACTTCTACTTCTATCAGTCCACTATCCTCGCCTTCATCTGGGATATAATCTGGATCCATTGATGTGATTTCAACCCCATTACCTTCTCTGTAACCATCAACAGCGTACACTATACCATGCTTCACAGAATCAGTAACTAAAGCCCTAGCCATTCTAACAGCATCCCCATCTGACTTCAACTCTTTCAGACCTAACTTCAACTCCATCCCAGGTTCGTTCCACCATAGCTTCGCATAACCCTTGTAGCCTAGACCCTTCAGCAAACTCACTATCTCTTGCAAAGACCATTCATCTAGTTCAAAATGCAAGTCTTCCACAACCAACCCACCTAAATATTGTAGTCCATCTCCCCTGTCAATAAATTTTCCTCCGTGATGGAGCTCTATTGTGAACTCTGATTCTCCCATTGCTACACAACAAAAAATAAAAATTGCTGATTAGTCATCCCCTAATCAAACATTACCAACAATGCTTATGACTTTAACGCCGTAGCATTCGCCAACTTCTTGAAGAATGAAGAAGAGAAAAAAGTGTGAAAAACTGTAACTCGTACCTTTGCAACAACGACGACAGCAACACCTTCGACAAAGGAGGCCACGAAATCAAGCAACAAGCCTCGATCACACGGTGGTGGAATGCGAATGCGTCATTCAATAATTAGAAACTGAGATGGGGGTGAAGAGGAAGAGTTTCTTTTGCCTCAGTGAAAAGGGGGGAAAAGCCAGGGTTAATTGTTTATTATTAGGGTAGGGGCATTTTTGTCAAAATAAAATAGGGTTATACATTCAGGATTACAAAAAATGTTTGTAATTGGGTATATCCATTCTTGGAGCGGAATATTCCGTTAACCTAAACGTTTTTTGTCACTGTAAGGACCCAATTAAAACAAAAAAAATGGTATAGGGACTCAATTAAAAGGAAAAAAACTATAGGGACCTAATTAAAAATTCGGTCAAACTATAGGGACCAACAGAGTAATTAAACCTTATTTAAATTGATAGTTAAATAGTTTCCATCAAGAATAAGATAAATAGTTTTAAGTTGCTTTTATCCCAAATTTTGTATAAAATTATCAATAATTTAAAATAGATATTTCATATAATTTTATTATTTTTATTTTCACAGGATAATCGAATTAATAATTGAAATTAATCCAAAAACTTGCACAACAAAAAAAGCAAGAAAATATAAAATATAATAGAGATACCACGTACACACTCACACAAGAAAATTTGTATTACACGAGACTTGAACCCAAGACCTCTTGATAAAGAAGGAGACCATATGCCACTTGAGTTAAGGCTCATTGGCATACCACATCAAGTTTAAATGGTTCTAGATTCATTCTTTAACTTTCTAGAATTTTACTATTTTTTTTATGATTCTACAAAACTGACGAGATGATTTAGGAACTGCCATACAACTAATGTAGTTTTTTAAGCATTTGATGCTGTCCAAAAATCTTTTCTTTTTTCAGAAAATTTTTTGGATTTTTTTTTAATCTGGAGGTGTATTTTTTTGGAATTGCTATACAACTAATATAGTTTTTTAAACTTTTAATGCTATCCAAAAATCTTTCTTTTTTCAAAGAATTTTTTGGATTTTTTTTGGATCTCAAAGTGTGCTTTTTTGGAACTGCCACACAATTAATATAGTTTTTTAAACTTTCAATGTGTCCAAAAGCCTTTCCTTTTTCCAAGAGTTTTTAAAATTTTTTTTTTGGATCTCGAAGTGTGTTTTTTTAGAACGGCCATACAACTAATATAATTTTTTTAAGCTTTTTCTTTCTTTTTCCAAAGAATTTTTTAGATCTTTTACGAGTTATTGCTTAAATTCATCACTTTATCATATCTAGATGTAAAAATTGTAAAGAAGTACATTGATTATTCATTTATATCAAAGTTATTCGATTTATTCAAATTCAGAGATTCAAGAAAAAAGAAATTGCTTGAAGACAATTTTACATAGGCTCTGAGAAATTCACATTGCATAGATCATATATTCCAAAATCTAGTCACCAAAAAAAATAAGAGGAGTGTTAGGGGACAGCAATTTTTGTGATTTGTAGCTATCAAATAGTCATCAATGATGATTTCAATGGTGTGAGATTTCATCCAATGACTCATTTTTTTTATTGGTTACATGCTGATCAAAATTTAATAAAGTTACTGACCCTTAGACTTTTCCAAAAAAAAATATTCCAAAATCAGTTAACAACTTATTCTATAGTTTTGTGTATGAGAATGAGAAACACCGTGGAATTGGTTATGAGTTGTTAGAGTTTTATGGAAGTGTGATTTCACTTTGCCAATGAAGGAGGAACACAAGATATTTTTGTGGAGAGTTTTGATCAATTCAATAAGTTTTTATATAATTTTGTTGTTTTTATTCTCACAAGATAATTTAATTAATAATAGAAATTAATATCGTTTTTAGTGCTTATTAACTATTATCTCTATTGTTTTTGGTTTACTATTTATCCAAAAATTTGCACAACGAAAAAAAGTTGATAAAAGCAAAAAAATATAGTAAAGACATTTTATTAAGTATAAAGAAAGATTTTTCGGATAATTATATTATTTTTTTACAATCTATTTATTTATTAATAAAATATTATAATAGAACTAAATGTAACTTTCGTATTTATTCTTAACTTCTTCAATTTTTAATATGGTGTTTTGTCAGTTTTAAGTTGCTCTAGATTTATTTTAAACTTTTTAGAATTCGAATATTTTTTGCTAAGATTCTACAATACTGACGAAGTGACTAGGAGGTCAAATTGAGCACTATTACTTAATTATTTCATTGTCATTCTTAATATAATAAGAATGGAATCACGCTCTATAAAATTTTGGAGACCCACACTCTATTGAATTAGACTAAGAGTGCTTATTATTTATTTTTTTTAATAACATAATAATATTATATTAATAAAATATTATTAAATTTTAAATGACCCCAATACATCTTACCTGCATATACCATATACTATATATAAATATTGATATATATGTATCTTCGATTTAAATTGGTCTCAACTGATCCCTTATTACTTCTCCTACGATAAGTATTAGTTCGAGATAGGGATGACAGAATTTGAAATTCAAAAATTTATTATTTTTGGATCACTAATTTAATATTTCGTTCAAAATATTTTTTTTCTCATAAAATAAATAAATTCCAAAATAGATATTTATATGAGTTATAAATAAAATTTTTTATTTAATGGAATTATTTTTATTTAAAGATTCTATTAAAATTAAATAAAAATAATTCTAAAATTTTGTTTCTTTGATTTTATTAAAAATATAACTATTTGAAACTATTTTAGTTAACATTATATACAAATTCTATATTTTATTAGAGAATAGAATCCAGCTAATTTAGAATATTTCAACATTTGTATTTTTTATACAATTTTTTTTAATTTTCCATAGAAATTGATTGCGCTAATGAATAAGGTTTTAATGCTGTTTAAAAACCTTTCCTTTTTCGAAGAGTTTTTTGGATTTTATTTTGGATCTCGAGGTGCATTTCTTTGGAACTGTCATGTAACTAATATAGTTTTTAATTGTCCTACAAAAAAGATCGTTTAGATTTAAGAAAGAGTCGCTTAGATTTATCCATGATTTATTTATTCCTATCCCAAGAATTCTATAGTGTCGATTCTTTTGAGTAAGGGCATGCGTCTTCTCCTTGGCAAAGAGAAATTTTACCATTCGATTATATCCGCATTTTTTAATTGTATTTGATATATTAATTTTATTTGTGTTTTAATTTTATATAGATTATTCTATGCTTTCAATGTTAATAGGATTCTTTAAATATTATTTTTCATATTTTCTTATTCTTTAATTTTATATAGGTTACTATATCATTTCAATATTAATAAATTCTTTTTAATAGGTACAAATTGAGTTAAATTCTAATTTATTCTCACATTTTATATTTACTCTTTGTTATATCACTATATAAATCAACATTTACTTTACACAATTTTTTTATTCCTCCTCGCATAATCTCATATCTCTTTTTTTTTTCTACCAGTTTTGCTAAATATATGTAATAAGTGACTATGTAATTATATTTATTCGGAAGAAAGTAAAAAAGAAAATAATAGTGACTCAACCAACCATGAAACAGAAGACTTGACTTAAATTATTTTTTAATCCTTTTATTTCTAATTGAATTACTTTTAACTAACTATTTTATTTCTACTTCTCATGTGCTTTATTATTATAGTTTAGGTATTTTTTCATTTTCCTTCTCAGTCTCGTGACATTTATTTTTCTTTAGACTACTCTATAATTTCATATTCTCTTATTCTCTACTTTTATATAGGATACTATATATCTTCAATGTTAATATTATTTCTTTTTATTAGCTATAAACATAATTCATCCTCTTTTATACTCACTCTTTCTTATGATTATTATATAGTATTACAACTTAAGATTCTTTTTCATTTTTCTTCTCACTTTTATGTCATTTATTTTTTCTAGGTTACTCTATACTTTTTATAATCTCATACTATTTATTTTCATATAAGATACTATATGGTTTTAATGTTAATGTTATTTCTCTTTAATAGGTATAAATTGAGCGAGTAATAAAACATAATTCATCGTCTTCTTTCATACTTACTCCTTCTTATGTTTTCTATATAAATCAACATTTACTTGACACCTTTTCTTTATCTTCTCTTTTCACATAATATCATGCCACTTATTCTTTTTCCTTCATTCTTACTAATATTTTGCATAAGTATCTTACTTTTTACTCTTATATGAAATGCTATATGTCTTCAATGTTAATATAATTTTTTTTATTAGATATAAACATAGTTCATGCTCTTTTATACTCACTTTTTTTTTATGATTATTATATAGCATTACAACTTAGCATTCTTCATTTTCTTTCTCATTCTTATGTCATTTATTTTTTTTAGGTTACTCTATATTTTTTATATTATCTGACTCTTTAATTTTATATAAAATACTAGATGATTTCAATGTTAATGTTTCTTTCTCTTTTATATGTATAAATTAAGTAATAAAACAAAATTTATCATCTTCTTTCATATTTATTCTTTTTTATGTTTTTCATATAAATCAATATTCACTTCACATCTCTTCTTTATCTCCTTTTTTAATATAATATCATGTCATTTATTTTTTTTCCTTCCTTCTTACTAATATTTGACACAAGTATTGAAAGAATTTGGTTATTGACCACAACTCTTTTTTAAGTTTGCTAAACATATATTAGGTAATAAATTCCTAAAACTCTGTACTTTTATAATTTTTTAGATTTTTTTAATTTTTAGTCTAATTGTATTTATTAGTTATATCATCTATATATCATTTTTTTTCTTTCAATAATTTAATTATATTTTTTTAATATTATTTAGTTATGATATGTTGAAATACATGGTACTATCGTAAGTCATGAAAAATAAAATTAAAAAAATTAAATATTAATTTTAATTATATATCATATCCTTTATACTTTTTTTTATATTTTTTTAGTCTAATTGTATTCATTAATTATATCATCTATATATCACTTCTTTTTCGTTTCAACTATTTACATTTTTTGATATCATTTAATTCTAATATTATTAAAAATATATTATTTTATTGTGAATCATGAAAAATAAAATAAAATAAATTGAATTTTAATTTCAACTATTGCAATGCTATATTTAGTGTTGTATTTTATCTAACAGTTTTATATTTGTGCTATAATACTTAAATATAATATAAAAAAAAAAATAAATAAAAATAACTACTTAAAAGAATAAAAATAAAAATAATATAAAATCAAATAAATAAATTTGAATTGATTATTTTCATAATTTTACTTAAAAAAATTATGTATAAATTTTTAATTATATAATATTAAATTTTAAATTAATTTATATATTTTATAACGTATCTTTTTTTGGAAACAAAAAGTTCACCACAATAAGGTGGATCATCAACAGAAAAGTACTAAACAGATAAAATAAACTAATTTCTAATTATTTTCGGCAAAAATCAGCAACAATCCAAAAGATCAAATATCACTCCACTCTTTGTAACTCCTTATCGCCCTGTTGACTACTCGTGCAATACCTATTTCTTGATTCCTGAAGATTCTGTCATTCCTTTTCACTCAAGTGCTCCAAATGATAACAATAAAATCAAACTCACCAACATTCTATCAATTCGACTGCACGATGGACTCTTGAACTACCTAAACTTACGGTCATTCACCTCTATATCCACTCGTTCTATATTGCTCTCAACACACTAGCGCCTTTCCTTTCTTTCAACTGCACAATCTCATAGAAGACACCCATATAGCAAAGAGGAGTTTGACATATTCCCGATAAAAAAACTCAATTCTTCCCACACAGCAAACTTCTCTTCCCTTGTATACGCTGTACAAATGAAAGTTATTGTTTGTCAATTCCCCTTCTATACACAACTATATCTCCTCTTTGTAACAATTACTCAACATAAATATCATATCATCCCACATTATTAATAAACCTCCAGAAGCACCTTCCGATCCCACAAATTCCAAACCCACCGCATCATTACCCCAAAATTGCACTACATCAAACTTAATAATCACATGATCACTTTTTTTTTTTTTGTCTCTATCAATCCTAAAATATTCACATTATTTTTATGCTTAAATTTTTACCATTTTTCACTTTCAATAAACACCCCCTAAACCCCTCATATTCTACGAACTAAAATTATTTAAAAATTTTATTACATACCTTATTCCGATTTTTGGGGCGGCTCCTTGTTGCTTTCTCTTTCTGTTTTACTTGCCTTCTTTTTTGTGCCAATACTTCATTCTGAGTTTGAAGAATAGTCATAATGTCCTCATCCTCGTCATATAAAACAGCTCCTAATTTGACCGACAGATCCCAAGCAGTCCTATTTTCAGTCGTATCTTTATCCCAACTTTCTCTGTGCTCATCTTGATTGTGCTCATCTTGATTAGTTTCACCGTCTACATCCTGCTCTAAGTCCCCCAAATCTTCCAAGTTTCTTATAGTTTCTTCATCTTCTACCACTGTATTCTCATCCTCTAAATCTAAATCTACATATGCCAACATGCTGCTTACCACTCCCGTCCAAATTAGCGTGGATCTCATTAACTACATTTGGTGGAATATTTTCCTCCATTGTGCTGTTCAAACAATTCTCCGCACCTCCGCCAATCTCCTCATCAGGAGCTTCACGCTCCTCGCTGCCCTCCACACCATCAAACTCAGCACGGACAATGTAAATCCAGTAAATAAGTTAAATGGTGCATGAAGAAAGACTACTCAAAAGGGAAGGTGTTCGCACATTACTTCTCTTTCTCAGTGGCATTCCAAGCCCATCCAAAACAGAAAATTTACTGAGTAGTTGTCATGGAGGAAAAATATGCTGCTTGCAGTTAATTGCCGGGCCATATGTAGAAAACACTAGACAAAGTGGTAAATCTCATGCTAAACAAACTCAACAGTTGAGTTATTGAGTAAAGCTTGATCCAAATGAGAAACCATTTCAGAATGCTTTTGTTGAGTAAAAGCTTTTAGTCTGTGAAACAATATCAGCTCATCAATATCTTCAGTTTTCCCATGGCACTGCAGTTCACATAACATTAGTTAACAAGAAATACACAAATTCGGCTTATTAGCAGTTTCCAATAAGAGGATCGTCTAGGTGAATAAAATCACATTGTTTACAACACGAAGTAATGCCATCAATACATCATAGACGAGGGACAAAACAAAAACCTATCTAGAAGAGCTGGAACCAGCTCTTTAACTACTTGAATGACAGCTGAACTTTTTGTATTCCCAGATGAGGAATTGAAAATGTGTTAAATAGTAGTGGATGAAAAATTGAAAATTACATATTATAAAATGGAGTAATATGGTAAAAGTAAAATAACATGCTATCGCCAAATTAACGGAAACAATAGAAAAGTTATTTTCATCATCATAACAGGTAAAATGCAAAAGTCTTGCTTATTTTTCTTTTTTTTTAAAAGAAAATAAAATAAAAGAAAAGAAAAGAAAAGAAAAAGTAGACAGTTTTGATACTTTGGACATCTTCAATTGGATTATCACTTCTGAGGTATAATCTCTGGTTTGCTTTTTTATCTAGGCCTTCAATTATGGCAAACTCCTTAAATTAATGACCTACAAGATTATATGCAAGCATACCTGTTTTATCACAAGCATCTTGGATGGATAGGTATTGGTTCCTGTAGATGCTTTACTTAGTGGAGGTGGGTTCTGTTTCCTCACAAGAATGAATCTCTCATCTACGTCAGTATCTAATTCATGTAAAGTAGGTTTGTTGACAACATTCTCAATATATTCCTCTGTCGGGTGAAGCACCACAAAACCTCTCACTTGTAGGTGGACAAAATGAAACATCTTCTTCTTTAATGGAAGTAGAGGGTTGAAACAAAATTGGTGCAAAATCCCCAATACTTTCTGCTTCATAGTTTGAATATATTCTATCCTCCTGAAGCTTATCATGATCATCATCATCAACACCACTGTCACTATCATCACTTTCTTTGCAGAGATTATCCCATGAGTAATTGATTATTTTGATTGATTATATTTGGGTACATCCGGTTAACATTGTAAATTTTCTATAGAAATTTTTTATTCTTTAGTTGGTATCTCAGTTACCAAATTAAAGAGTACAAAGGCATTTGTTTACACTGCTCTAGTAATCACTACTCTAATGAGAGTACAAGAGCCGATAAGACAATGGATATGCCGAAAAGATTGAGTACTGCAAGTTCTAATCTAGTAAGAATGTCTTCTTCGTCCGAGATAGCGTCTGGAATCTGAAGAATAGTTTGTGCCAACTTATGATTAAAAAGTTGAATTATTTTGTGTTTTCACTATTTGTCTGCTACAATTAAAGCTAAAATCTAGTTAAGTTGTTGATTTGGACTTTGCAACAATGATTTTTTATGGGGTTAAATTGTCTGAGCCAAGAGTCTTTAATGTGTTGACTTTACATGATTGTTTTCTTACCTTTTAGCAAACTTCTCCAATTTCTTAGAGGAATTTATTCCAATATCAACCTCTAGGAATGTAGAATACCTAAAATACATACTTTGGTATACTTTGAAGAAAGTGAGGGCTGCTTAGTTTCAATCTCTAGTTTTTTTTGTTTTTTTTAAAGAAGGTCAAATTAAACACTTTTAAATCAAAGTTCAATCCACCTTAAACTTTTGGTCTGCTGATTATCTCTCAATTAACCTATTGCATTTTCTTTCATTCTTTTTTGACCCCACAAAAATTATAGGACAAGTCTATGAATTTCATCGATTAAAGTTTGGTAAAACTCAAAACAACTAAGAATATAAACAGAGACAACAGAATTTAAATTGTTTTGTAGTTGAAGGTTATTTAACTAGTAACTGGGGAGAGATAAAGTACTCTAGGGGTGATGTTACAAGAGCAAACATGACTAGAGAGATTATATTTCAAAAATTGAAAGATGCAATTCAATTTTTGTTAGAAAAAGTTGGTGCTATAGCCGATGATAGTTAATTACCAAAATATTGTAAAATGGATTGAAAGAAAAATGACATTAGCTGGGAATTATGATTTTTGAGAAACAAACAAAAAATAAAATTCACATTTTTCAACATATGAAAGTGATATACAAGGAGGACAAATGGTTCCGACCATAGGAGTTCATGAATCAAATGATATATACATTTATTTACAATAAAGGATAGAGATATTTTATGTAATATATGCATGTATGTGGCTGGTGAGTCATAAAATTGTGGTAGTTTGTAATGTTGGTGGGTAGGTGTTACTAAAAAGTTGGAAAATATGTTGAATGTGCTTAGTTAGATAAGTCTATGTAATCTAAATTTTTTTATGGCATTATTAAAGGGGATTAGATTGATAAAAAACTCTTTTGTAATTCTCTATCTTTAGTCGAGACTTTTAAGATTGATCTAAAAAAGAAAGAGACATCCAAGGCTACTTCTTTAACTAGAACTTTCTTTTCATTATTGCACAAGTATTTAAAGAATTCCGTTGATAGCCACGATTCTTTTTTTTAGTTTGATAAACATATGTATTAAATAATACATTCCTAAAATACTAGACCATTACATTTTTTTTTAATTTTTTGTATAATTATATTCACTAGTTATCTTATCCATATATTATTTTTTTTCTTTCAATAATTTATATTTTTTAATATCATTTAATTGTAATATGTTAAAATATATGGTACTATCGTGAGTCATGAAAAATAAAATTAAAAAATTGAATGTTAATTTTAATTATATATCATGTCCTTTATAATTTTTTTAAATTTTTTTATTTTTAGTTTAATTGTACTCATTAATTATATCATCCATGTATTACTTCTTTTTTCTTTCAACCATTTACATTTTTTTAATATCATTTAGTTGTAACATTATTGAAAATACATAGTATTATCGTGAGTCATAAAAAATAAAATTAAATTACTTACTACTTATCTAATTGAATTACTTTTTAATCCTTTTGTTTCTAATTGAATTACTTTTAAATCTTTTATCTCTACTTCTCATGTGCCTTATTATTATAACTTAAGATTCGTTTTCATTTTTCTTCTCACTTTCATGACATTTATTTTTCTTTAAGTTATTCTATAATTTTTATATTCTCTTATTTTTTACTCTTATATGGAATGCTATATGTCTTTAATGTTAATATAATTTTTTTTATTAGATATATACATAATTCATCCTCTTTTAATATACTCACTCTTTCTTATGATTATTATATAGCATTACAACTTAGCATTCTTCTTCATTTTCTTTCTCATTCTTATATCATTTATTTTTCTTTAGGTTACTCTATACTTTTTATAATCTCTTACTCTTAATTTTATATAAGATACTAGATAATTTCAATGTTAATGTTATTTCTCTTTAATATGTATAAATTATGTAATAAAACATAATTTAGCATCTTCTTTCATACTTATTCTTGTTTATATTTTTCATATAAATCAATATTCACTTCATATTTCTTCTTTATCTCTTCTTTTCACATATTTTTTCTTCATTCTTACTAATATTTGACACAAGTATTGAAAGGATTTGGTTATTGACTACAACTCTATTTTCAGTTTGCTAAACATGTATTAGGTAATAAATTCCTAAAACTCTATCTTTATAATTTTTTAGGTTTTTTTTTTAATTTTTAATCTAATTGTATTCATTAGTTATATCATTTATATATAATTTTTTTCTTTCAACAATTTAATTATATATTTTTAATATCATTTAGTTATGATATGTTGAAAATACATAATATTATTATGAGTCATCAAAAACAAAATTAAAAAAATTAAATTTTAATTTTAATTATATATCATGTCCTTTATAAGTTTTTAAATTTTTTTTATTTTTAGTCTAATTGTATTCATTAATCATATCATCCATATATCACTTCTTTTTCATTTCAACTATTTACATTTTTTAATATCATTTAATTCTAATATTATTAAAAATACATAATCTTATTGTGAATCATAAAAAATAAAATAAAAAAATTAAATGTTAATTTCAATTATTGCAATATTATATTTAAAATTGTATTTTATCTAACAGTTTTATATTTGTACTATAATACTTAAATATAATCTAGAAAAATAAATAAATAAAAATAACTACTTAAAAGAATAAAAATATAAAATATAAAATCAAATAAATAAATTTAAATTGAGTATTTTTATAATTTTACTTAAAAAAATTATGTATAAATTTTTAATTATATAATATTAAATTTTAAATTAATTATATATTTTATACAGTATCTATCTATTTTATTAACCCAGTAAATAAATTAACGGTGGATGAACAAAATAAAGACTACTCAAAGGGGAAGGTGTTCGCACATTACTTCTCTTCTCAGTGGCATTCCAAGCCCAATTCCAAAACAGAAAATTTACTAATTAATTGTCACAGAGGAAAAATATGCTGCTTGCAGTTAATTGCAGGGCCATATGTAGAAAACACTAGACAAACTCTTATCGAGTAGCTTGATCCAAATGAAAAATCATTTCAGAATGCTTTTGTTGAGTAGAAGCTTTTTAGTCTGAAACAGCAGCTCATCAATATCTTCCGTTTTTCCATGGTAATGCAGTTCACATAACATTAGTTAACAAGAAATATACAAATTCGGCTTGTTAGAAGTTTCCAATAAGAGGATCGTCTAGGTGAATAAAATCACATTGTATATTGACAACACTTAAAGTAATGCCATCAATACATCATGGACGAGGGACGAAAAAAATACCTATCTGGAAGGGCTGGAACCAGCTCTTTAACTTCTTGAATGACAGTTGAACTTTCTGTATTCCCAGATGAGGAAAGTTCCGTTTCTGTATGAAATAGAAAAGAGAAAATCAAGATTGACTACATAATAACACAATTTTCATAGCAGGATGCAAACACTGATCAAATGTGTTAAATAGTAATGGATGAAAAATTGAAAATTACATATTATAAAATGGAGTAATATGGTAAAAGTAAAACAACATGCTATCGCCAAATTAGCAGAAATAATAGAAAAGTTATTTTCATAATCATAACAGGTAAAATGCAAAAGTCTTGCTTATTTTTCTTTTCTTTTTAAAAAAAAAAAAGAAAAAAAAAAGAAACGAAAACAAAAGAAAAGAAAACGCAGACAGTTTTAATAAATGACCTACAAGCTAACATTATATGCAAGCATACTTGTCTTATCACAAGCATCTTGGATGGCTAGGTATTGGTTCCTGTGGATGCTTTGCTTAGTGGAGGTGGGTTCTGTTTCCTCACAAGACATGCAAGATGAATCTCTCATATTTACGTCAGTATATGATTCATGTAAAGCAGGTTTGTTGACAACATTCTTAATATATTCTCTGTCGGTGAAGCACCACAAAACCTCCCTCCTTATTGTAGGTGGACAGAATGAAACATCTTCCTCTTTAATGGAAGTAGAGGGTTGAAATAAAACTGGTGCAAAATCCCCAATACTTTCTGCTTCATAGTTTGAATATATTCTATCCTCCTGAAGTTTATCATGATCATTATCATCAACACCATTGTCAATATCATCACTATCTTCGCAGAGATTATCCCATGAGTAATTGATTATTCTGATTGATTATATTTGGGTACATTGGTTAACATTGTAAATTTTTCAAAGAAATTTTTTATTCTTTAGTTGGCATCTCAGTTACCAAGTTAAAGAGTACAATAGCACTTGTTTACACTGCTCTGATAATTGCTCTAATGAAAGATACAAGGGCTGGTAAGCCCATGGATATGCCGAAAAGATTGAGTACTGCAAGTTCTAACCTGGTAAGTATGTCTTCTTCATCCGAGATAGAGTCTAAAATCTGAAGAATAGTTTGTGCCAATTTGTGTTTAAAAAGTTGAATTATTTGGCGTTTTCATTATCTATCTGCTACAATTAAAATTAAAATCTAGATAAGTTTTTGATTTGGGATTTGCGACAATAATTTTTTATGGGGTTCAATTGTTTTCTTACCTTCTAACATACTCCTCCAATCTCCTATTCCAATGTCAGCCTTTAGAAATGTACAATACCTAAAATACTTACTTTGGTATACTTTAAAGAAAGTGAGTGCTACTTAATTTACAATCTCTAGTTCTATTTTTTAAAAAGGGTCAAATTAAACACTTTTAAATCAAAATTCAATTTACCTTAAATTTTTGGTCGCTGATTATCTCTCAATTAACCCACTGCATTCTTTTTACCCCACAAAAACTATAAGACAAGTCTATGAATTTTATCGAGTAAAGTCTCGTAAAACTCAAAACAACTAAAAGTATAAATAGAGACAACATAGTTTAATTATTTTGTAGTTGAAGATTATTTGATTAGTAACTGGGGAGAGATAAAAGACTTTAGGGGTGATGTTATAAGAACAAACAAGACTGGAAAGGTTATACTCAAAAAATTAGTAGATACAATTCAATTTTTGTTAGAAAAAGTTGGTGCCATAGCAAATGATAGTTAATTATAAAAATATTGTTAAATGGATTGAAGGAAAAAATGACATTAGCTGGGAATTACGATTTTTCAGAAACAAAACAAAAAATAAAATCTATATTTTTTAACATATGAAAGTGGTATACAAGGAGTACAAATGGTTCCGACCATGGGAGTAGGTTGCTTTAAATAAAGGTATTAGGTGGATAATTATGGAGTTCATGAATCAAATGATATATATAAAGGATATAGATACTTAGTAATATAAAGTGTCTTTATATAATATATGCATGTATGTGGTTGGTGAGTCATAAAATTGTTGCAGTTTATAATGTTGGTGGGTAGTAGTTACTAAAAAAATGGAAAATATGTTGAATGTGCTTAGTTGGATTTAAGTCCATGTAATCTATATTTTTTTATTGCATTATTAAAGGGGATTATTAGATTCATAAGAAATTTTTTTGTAATTTTTTATCTTGAGTTGAGACTTTTAAGATTGGTTTAGAAAAAAAAGATATTCAAAGGACGGATCCAAAAATTTTAATATGGAGAAGCCGAATTTTAGATAATTTTTTTATTCTATAAAAATAATTAACATATAGTTATCAGAATTAATTTTTTTAAAAGATTTATAAAAAAATATATATAATTATAATTTTATTCATAATTTTATTTTTAATATGATAATTACATAAACTGATAAAAGGTAACTGATAAAAGCAAGAAAATATAGTAGACATTTTATTAGATATAAAGAAAGATCGTTTGGATAATTATCTTTTCTTCTCACAATCTATTTATCTATTAGTAATATATTATAATAGAGTTAAAGGTAATTTCCGTATTTATTCTTAACTTCTTAAGTTTTTAATATGGCGTCACGTCAATTTTAAGTGGCTTTAGATTCATTCTTAACTTTCTAAGATTCTACTATTCTTTTCTAAAATTTTACAACACTGACTAAGTGATTCAGGAGGTCAAATTTACCACTATTGCTTAATTATTTTATTGTCATTCTCAATATAACAAGAATGGAATCACGCTCCGTAAAATTTTGGAGACCCACGTTCTACCGAACTGAACTAAGAGCGCTTATTATTTATTTTTTTAATAACATAATAATATTATATTAATAAAATATTATTAAATTTTAAGTGATCCCAACACGTCTTGCCTGTATATATCATATACTATATATAAATATTGATATATATGTATCTCCGATTTGAATCCGTCTCAATTGATTCCTTTCTCCTGCGATAAGTATTAGTTCGAGATAGAGCAGGATTTGAAATTCAACAATTTATTATTTTTGGATCACCAATTTAGTATTCCATTAAAATATTTTTCTCTGTAAAATAAATAGATTCCAAAATAGATATTTATTATTTATATGAGTTATAATAAAAAAAATTATTTAATAGAATTATTTTTATTTAAATATTCTATTAAAATTAAATGAAAATAATTCTAAAATTTTATTTTTTTACTTTATTAAAAAATATAATTATTTAAAATTATTTTAGTTAATATTATATACAAATTCTATATTATATTGGAGAATAGAATCCAGCTAATTCAGAGTATTCTAACGTTTGTATATTTTATACAATTTTTTTGAATTTTTAGTAGATATTGATTGCGCTACTGAATAAGTTTTCAATACTGTCTAAAAACTTTTCCTTTTCTAAAGAGTTTTTCGATTTTTTTTAATCTCGAGGTGCGTGTCTTTAGAACTGCCATGTCTCTGATATAGTTTTTTATTGCCCTACGAAAAGATCGTTTGGGTTTAAGAAAGAGTGGCTTAAATTTATCTATAATTTGTTTATTCCGATCCCGAAAATTTTATTTCTTAACAAAAGGATTTTTTTTATGTATACTTATACAATAAAATTTATTTTATCTATTGTGTTATATATAATCTAAATTAGATTATATATAAATTAGAAAATATATCTACATAAATATTAGATTATGTATCATTCTTCATATTTTTTGTTGACAAAGTGACACACAAACAATCCTTTTTTCTATTTCTTTATTTCTGCATAAATCGTATGTTTGCAACAACAAGAACAGAATTTTCTTAATTGTAATCAACTAGACGTGGGAATCAAACCCGCATCTTCTCCTTAGTAAAGAGAAATTTTACCATTCAACTATATTTGTATTTTTGAATTATATTTGATACATAATATATCAATTTTATTTGTGTTTTAATTTTATATAAATTACTCTATACTTTCAATGGTAATAGAATTTTTTAAATATTATTTTTCATATTTTTTATTTTTTAATTTTATATAGGTTACTATATCTTTTCAATGTTAGTAAATTCTTTTTAATAGGTGTAAATTAAGTTAAATTCTAATTTATTCTCACATTTTATATTTACTCTTTATTATATCTCTATATAAATCAACATTTATTTTATACAATTTCTTTATCTCTTATTACATAATCTCATATCTCTTTTATTCTTTTTAGTGTAAAAAATTTATAGATAACTAATCATATATTATTATATTAATAAAAATAATTAATTTTCACAATCAATACTTAAAAAGACATATAAATACATGAATTTAATTAATTAGATAATTATACAAAAAATTATATTAAAATTAAACTCATATATATGTAAAAAAATAACAAATAAAATATAAATATTATTAAGCTTTTGCAAAGATCAAAATTGATAAATTAAATGGAATATTTACTTAATAATAATAATAATAATAATAATAATAATAATAATAATAATAATAATAATAATAATAATAATAATAATAATAATAATAATTAATTGCAATTTTATATGAATAAATATTTTATTTGATCACCCACTAATTTAAAAACTTAGCTATACAAGGATACATATAAAATATATAATAATTAAATAAAATATCTGATAAAAATAAAATAAGGAAAAGAAGACAAGAATCTCAATTTTGTCTTTGTTGGGTATCCATTTTTTAAGATTACAATTTTACCAGATTAAAATCTACACAAAGAGAAGACTTACATAGCCCACTGATTGATATTTTGTTTTTTTGAAATCGATTATAAAATGAGAGAAAGAAAATAAATGAGAAATGAGTTCTTGTTTACTTTTTTAAAGATACCTATGTTGTAGCAAAACTTAATTATCTATAAATTTCTGTGAGATTCATAAGTTTTTTTTATTAAGGTATATAAGTTGTCTTAAGTTTTCAATAGTTAAAAACCTATGAATAATTTATTTTAATTCAAATTTATTTGTTTTTATAAAAAAATATTTAAAAACCTATTATTTATTTTTATATTTAATTATATAATATCGTATTAATATAATATCAATATATATAATTATATTAAAAAGAATGATTCAATTAAATAATAATATAAATATATATGATACTAAAATAACATAATAAAATTAAACTCATGATATTTGTATGTTTAATTAGACATGTTAGGGCAATTAATAAAAAAATAACAATGAAATGATTTTTGAGATTTTTTTTGGATTGTATCTTTACATATAGATTAAAAAAAATAAAGACAAAAAGTACTTAGAATAATCAACAGAGAGATAAATACATAAAAAAAGTCTTAAAAAAAATTATCGCTCCAAAAATTAGGACAAAAAACTCAATCAAAAGAAAAAATTTTTTGTTAACTTTTCTTTTTGTTTTGTTCTCATAAAAATGATAAATTTTTAAATTTTAACATTCTCACTCTTTTTTTTTAAGAAAAATAAAACTGATTTCATGTTTTATTCAAATTGATAGTTAAATAGTTACGGTTAAAAATGAGATAAATAGTTTTAGGTTGTTTTTATTCCAATTTTTGTATAAAATCATCAATTATTTTGAAATAGATATTGTAAATAAATTTTTTTATAATTTTATTATTTTTATTTTCACAAGATAATCTAATTAATAATAGAAATTAATACCGTGCATAATAACTATTATCTCTACAGTTTTTGGTCTACTATTTATCCAAAAATTTGCATAACAAAAAATTGTAACAGATAAAAGTAAGAAAATATAGAGAGATATTTTACTAGGTACAAAAAAAGATCTCTCTTATAATTACATTATCTTTTCACAATCTATTTATCTATTAGATATATATTAGAAAAGAGCTAAAGATAATTTTCGTATTTATTAATTTTTTAGGTTTTAATATGGGGCCACGTCAATTTTAAATGACTCTAAATTCATTATTTACTTAAATTGATAAACATAACAACAATAACAATAATAATAATAATTGCAGTTTTATATGAATACATATTTTATTTGATCATCCACTAATTTAAAAACTTAGCTATACAAAGATACACATAAAATATATAATAATTAAATAAAATATCTGTCAAAAATAGAATAAAATAAAAAAAAAACAAAAATATCAATCTTCTCTTTACTGGATATCCGTTTTTCAAGATTACAACCTTATCAGATTAATATCCAAACAAAAAGAAGACTTATATAACTCAGTGATTGATTTTTTTTTAAATTGATTATAAAATGAGACAAAGAAAATAAATGAGAAATGAATTTTTGGTTATTTTGTAAACGAGATACATGCGACTAAGAAATTTAAATTGATAAATAATTTTTAAATTATTTATTTTGATAATCATTAGATTTATTTTATTTATTTAAATAAAAAATCCATAAGTCGGTAAGGAGACACAAGACACTTTACGGAACAAAATTTTGTATTTTTGTACGTATGCTGGCGCTTAAGACAGAGAGAATGAAACTACGTAACTATAGACAAGGGCCTCGGGTATACCCTCCAAAGTTTAAGTCAAAACGTAATCTTTTGACCACTTTTTGTGAACTTGAATAGCCACATGCATGACGTGTAAGCTAAGCTTGGATTATTGGGTCTACCTCTTGATGCTCATGAAAAGCCTAAAAAATAAAAAAAGAATAATGGTAACAATAATAATTGCACGTTTCTATAATAATAATAATCCCTTCATATTTCATTTCATAATCTAAATCATCTTATCACATGGAAACTTATAGAATTCCATGGGCCAGTCTTGGAACTTGGATCCTTTATTGATTCTTGAGGTCGCTTACTTCAACAATTTAAGCCATCCAAAAGCAGCCATGAATTTTTGTTTTTCTTTACAACAGAAGATAATATATAGAAAAAAAGTCTAGCAAGTCAATAGTTAATTAATTTAAAAATCAGTCAATAATATAAAAAGATAAACATAAAAAAATATTTGAAATTAAAAACAATAAAAACATCTAAAGTTTATATAAAAAATATTTAAAAATAAAATAAAATAAAATCAGTTCAAAATATAAAATTTAGAATTTAAAATTTAAAAATCAGAATTTAATATTTAAAATTTAAAACTTAAAATAAAAAATTTAGTATATAAAACTTAGAATTTAGGATGGTCGGAGAAGGTAGCAGGATGGCAGCCAATGGTGATTTGCCGGTGGCAGGTATTCAATAGTAATGATAGATGAAATTGTTATGCTAAAAGGAAGAAGAAAAAGCAAAAATTATAATTTATTTTTAATATTGGGTTCAATAATCTAAAATGAGTTCTTGAAAGAGAAGACTTAGGTCATTTTTTTAATTTTAATATTGGAAGAAGTATGATATATAATAAATTTATGGGAGTACATGGGATTTTACTGGCATGTGATGGTTATGATCAAGTAATCGAATGGTCCAATTTGAGAACGATAATCGAACGGTCCGATTTAAGGTTCGACAGGTACATAAATTGGACTGTTTGATTTGTGTACTCCCAAGCCACGCGTCAGCCATACTTCTCATTTCCTTTGCTTGTATAGTCCGAAATCCCCCCATCCTTTTCACCCGTCACACTTTCGTTTTAATATTCTCCAATTCTACCATCTTCAACTTCCATTGATGATAAAATTTAAGGTTTGAAAAAAAAAAATTTGGACTACCAGTCTTCAATAATGTCAAAGAGAAAGAGAATAAAAGATGTCAATTGTTCGAAACTCCACGTTATTAATTATCTTGATCATTCTAGTTATGTAAGTTTTTATTTTTAAATAATTTAATTTAATTAAAATAATAATAGTAATGTTAGAAATTAATAGTGATAAAATATAGTGATAATATTAGTTAGAAGTTAACAGTGATAAAATATAATGACAATGTTAGAGATTTGTTAATGTTTAAATATTTTGATTTAATTAAGATAATGTTAGAGATTAGTGTAGTAATTGATTATGGATGTATGATAATAAATTAATTGTTATCAATTGTTTTGTGGTAATAATTTTTATTAAAGTGTGTAGGTATGAACGATAATAAAATAATTAATATTAATTGTTATTAATTGCAGTAATTAGGATTATACGTGTAATAATAAGTTAAATAATATAAGTTGTTATTAATATAGTAATAATTTTTATTAAGATTATAAATTTGATAATAAATAAATTGAGTAGTATTAATTATTAGTAATAAATTAATTGTAGTAATAATTTTTATTAAGGTATGACAATAAATAATTATTGTGAGTATAATATAGGAGATATATCAAAATTATTGAACTAATTATTTTTCTTATGAGTGTAATATAGATAGGGCTGGCAATTCATACCCTACTCGCGGATATTCTATCCGGTCCAACCCGTTCGGATAGGGTAGGCTATCCGACCCGCTGCGGGTAGGGTAGGGTACGGGTTTAGGGTGTACCCTACCCTACCCTACTCGCACCTCATATATAATACATATTTTATAAAAATGAGGTATATAGTGAAGGAAGTGAGAGTTAAACCTACAACCTCCCTTATGTAATGACTTACAATAAGTAAACAACCACTAAATTAGTTAGTTAATTTAGTAATTTAGAGCATTAGTTTTTTATTTTTTATGTTATTTATATATATAAAATTTGAAATGATTGAATGTTATATTTACTTTGAAAAAATTTGATATTTCTGCAGAGGGTAGGATAGGGTAGGGTTTAAAACTTTAGGGTGCGGGTAGGGTTAGGGTTGAGAGATTCTCAACCTGCGGGTAGGGTAGGGTTAGGGTAGAGTCCAAACCCTACCCTATCCTACCCATTGCCAATCCTAAATATAGATATTCAATAAAGGATTAATAATTTATTAATGATTTTTCATTGTGTGTTGTTAGAGTAGAATAGAATAGTTATCTGAGACTATTATTTGTTATGTTGGAAGTATAAATATTAAAATTATTTTTAATATAATAATTGTTGAAAATGATATTATTATTATTATTATTATTATTATTATTATTATTATTATTATTATTATTATTATTATTATTATTATTATTATTATTATTATACAAATTTAATTTGTTAATTAAAGAAGGTTACATTTGTTTAATGTGGTCTATAGCTACGTTTTGTAGAGTTTGTGGATATTGCAATGCGACCACTACATGCCGCCGGATTGGTACAATTCAATAGTGGAGGGACATTTACGGGACACCGGCTTTTATCATGTTTCACATATTGGAGTTGTCCAATGTCAGTCGACATTGGTTAATGCTCTGATCGAGAGATGGCGCCCTGAGACTCACACATTCCATTTTTCGGTTGGTGAGTGTGCCGTAACGCTGGAAGACGTGGCGTTAATTCTTGGTCTTTCAACGAATGGTCTGCCAGTTACAGGACCGACACTCAGTAGTTATGAGGCATTAGAGGCCGAATGCTTGGATCAGTTTGGTGTTGCACCTAAGAAGAAAAATTGTACGGGAAATTTCATCAAGTTGACGTGGTTTCGAGGATTGAAAGATCGTTTAGTATTGGTTGATGATATTCAGATTCAGAGGTACGTGAAGTGCCACATAATATTGTTTGGGACCATTGTATTTGGAGATAAGTATGGGGCAGGGGTGCAGTGGAAGTTTCTGCCGTTACTCCGTAACTTTGCCAGGATCATACAGTTCAGTTGGGGATCGGCATGCCTGGCACACCTGTATAGAGCGTTGTGTAGGGCAACTCGTGTCGAATGTAAGGAGATTGATGGTCCGCTGACACTTTTGCTTACCTGGACTTGGATCCATCTACCATTTATTGCGCCGATTCCTAGCAATTCTCAACTCTTTCCAATTGCAAATAGGTTAATTTAATTACTAAATGCTTTAAAAAAGTGTATTTTAAATTTGATTGATAAATGTTAATTAACGAATTGTCTGATGTCAGGTGGCGTTACTGGGATCGTGAGAATCGACCTTACAGATTTCGTAGCCTTGCTCACTTTAGGAGAGCATTGGATGATCTACAAGAATGACAGGTTTGTTATAATAAATAAGTAGTTATTTTCGTTTAGCCGTACTATTATTCGGTGTGTAATCCTCTTTTACTTGCATAATGTGTGCAGTTTGTTTGGGAGGCTTATGCAATTGGTCAGATCAATCCAGACGTGATTCCTCCTAACATCCGTCAGCATTCAGCTATTTGGAGTGCCACAGTTCCACTTATATCTTTTGAATGCATTGAGTGGCATGCATCTGATAGACTGAGGAGGAAATTTGGCTTGACCCAGGACGTTCCTCATCAAGAGCGGGATCTAGATGAAGCACACGACGAAGTTCTGACAGCTCCCAAGAATCAAGATTGATCTGGAACCCACTCATTCTGGGTTATGCATTGGACGAATCGGTATAGTCATGTTCTTGTCGAGCACATGGTGCCCTCACAACATCAGCTAGAAATCTACTTGCATTGGTACCGAGGTACATATGGTGACCACTTGCATCTGTCAGAACTCGAACCGCAAGAGAATCAGGAGGGTGATCCTATTCATAATCAGGAGAATCAACAAGTACAACCACCGCCACCACCATCGCCACCACAACCGCCACAAACACAAGCACAGCAAGAGCCTGAGCAGTTCATACCATACATTCCTGACACGCATTATGTGGATTATTTCACACCACCATATCTAGTAGATCAACAGTATTAGAGTGTCCTGCACCAAGAATTAGGTAAACAGGGTTCGTTTAGCCAGCTGCTTGGATTCATGGCTCCTGTGTCAGGTTACTCACATCTAGGTTACGGAGACATTCCCACCGACCAAAGGGCCCAACCAAGTGGGATTGCTCCAGGTAGATTGTCATTGGATACGAGACCTTGATAGCGCACTTCCTCTGGTAATTCCGAAGGTAGACTTTCTGTTGACTCGAGTAGGAGTGATGATGCCACGAGGGAGATCATACAGAGCAGAAATTCACGTCGTATTCCGATGGGTCTAATTCAGGAGAGCAACCAGGCAATTGATGATGAGGCTGATGACTATCTAGTTGATCATCCGGACGAGGATAAGGATGAGGATGATGATGAGAACGAGGATGAGGATGACGATGAGGATGAGGATGCTGATGATGTTGATGTTGATGATGACGACGGTGATGGTCCAGATGATGGTCCAGCACCTAGTGCATGTAAAATAATTTATTGGTTAGACTGGTAAAATGATGGAATCGTGCTGATCGAAGATAAAGCCCACACCATCACGTGTCACAACATGTTGTCGCAAGTTACTAAAAAAAGTGCCAAGCATCAGATGTCTCTCCCTCAACTATCACAAATGCAATAGGCACGATATTATTATTGCTATCCTGTGAGACTGCAACCAACAAACAAGCCGTATATTTTCTATACAAATGAGTTCCGTCTACCTGCACTATTGGCTTGCAATATCTGAATGCTCTAATACAAGGGTAATAACTCCAGAAGACTCGGTGTAGTACACGAATATTAGGAACCAAGTCATCTCCCTGATACGCAGGCATTGTTTCAAAATGAACGACTGCGAATGGCTCCTTGTGACACATGGCCTCAAACCATATCAGCAAAGCTTCGTACGAAGCTTTCCAACCTCCAAAAATTGACTCCACTGCCTTCTGTTTTGCCAACCATGCTTTGCGATAACTTATGGTGTAGTTAAATTTTGACTGTACTTCTGCAATCACTGATTTCACCTTTATAGATGGGTCAACTTCTACCAATGGCTTTATTGCTTCTGCAATTGTGTTGGAATCCAGCTTCGAATGATCTTGAGAAATGGTGGCCCTAGTACAAGTGTGACTACTATTGTACCTCTTTATCTCCTAACAGTACTTCCTGGACATTTTGCTCACCCTGATCAGCCAATCACAGCCTGCGCTATACTGGGTGCATTTATCATAGAATGTCGTCGGTTCTGACTTATGCACCCGATAATCTACACCTCTGCGGATGGTATCATCTTTCCTCGCCTTAATTACTGCCTCCTTAGAACTGAATTTCATTCCCACGGTAAATTCACCATTTGTCATAACAGGAAACTTTGCTACAATCACATCACAAATTTTATATTTCGATAAATAATTCTTAAATACGTGTCGCATCAATAAAATCTATGATCCATAAATCAAGAATAAATCATTCAAAAGTTAAATCATTCAGTACACAAATTTGGCTTGTTAGCAGTTTCCAATAAGAGGATCGTCTAGGTGAATAAAATCACATTGTTTACAACACGAAGTAATGCCATCAATACATCATAGACGAGGGAAAAAAAAAAACCTATCTAGAAGGGCTGGAACCAGCTCTTTAACTACTTGAATGACAGCTGAACTTTCTGTATTCCCAGATGAATTGAAAATGTGTTAAATAGTAGTGGATGAAAAATTGAAAATTACATATTATAAAATGGAGTAATATGGTAAAAGTAAAACAACATGCTATCGCCAAATTAGCGGAAACAATAGAAAAGTTATTTTCATCATCATAACAGGTAAAATGCAAAAGTCTTCTTATTTTTCTTTTTTTTTTTAAAAGAAAATGAAATAAAAAAAGAAAAGAAAAGAAAAAGCAGACAGTTTTGATACTTTGGACATCTTCAATTGGATTATCACTTCTGAGGTATAATCTCTGGTTTGCTTTTTATCTAGGCCTTCAATTATGACAAACTCCTTAAATAAATGACCTACAAGATTATATGCAAGCATACTTGTTTTATCAGAAGCATCTTGGATGGCTAGGTATTGGTTCCTGTTAGTGGAGGTGGGTTCTGTTTCCTCACAAGACATGCAAGATGAATCTCTCATCTACGTCGTCAGTATCTGATTCATGTAAAGTAGGTTTGTTGACAACATTCTCAATATATACCTCTGTCGGGTGAAGCACCACAAAACCTCCCACTTGTAGGTGGACAGAATGAAACATCTTCTTCTTTAATGGAAGTAGAGGGTTGAAACAAAACTGGTGCAAAATCCCCAATACTTTCTGCTTCATAGTTTGAATATATTCTATCCTCCTAAAGCTTATCATGATCATCATCATCAACACCACTGTCACTATCATCACTTTCTTTGCAGAGATTATCCCATGAGTAATTGATTATTTTGATTGATTATATTTGGGTACATCGGGTTAACATTGTAAATTTTCGATAGAAATTTTTTATTCTTTAGCTGGTATCTCAGTTACCAAATTAAAGAGTACAAAGGCATTTGTTTACACTGCTCTAGTAATCACTACTCTAATGAGAGTACAAGAGCGGATAAGCCAATGGATATGCCGAAAAGATTGAGTACTGCAAGTTCTAATCTAGTAAGAATGTCTTCTTCATCCGAGATAGAGTCTGGAATCTGAAGAATAGTTTGTGCCAACTTATGATTAAAAAGTTGAATTATTTGGTGTTTTCACTATTTGTCTGATACAATTAAAGCTAAAATCTAGTTAAGTTGTTGATTTGGACTTTGCAACAATGATTTTTTATGGGGTTAAATTGTCTGAGCCAAGAGTCTTTAATGTGTTGACTTTACATGATTGTTTTCTTACCATTTAGCAAACTTCTCCAATTTCTTAGAGGAATTTATTCCAATGTCAACCTCTAAGAATGTAGAATACCTAAAATACTTACTTTGGTATACTTTGAAAAAAGTGAGGGCTGCTTAGTTTCAATCTCTAGTTTTTTTTGTTCTTTTTAAAGAGGGTCAAATTAAACACTTTTAAATTAAAGTTCAATCCACCTTAAATTTTTGGTCTGCTGATTATCTCTCAATTAAGCTATTGCATTCTTTTTTTCATTCTCTTTTGACCCCACAAAAATTATAGGACAAGTCTATGAATTTCATCGATTAAAGTCTGGTAAAACTCAAAACAACTAAGAGTATAAACAGAGACAACAGAATTTAAATTGTTTTGTAGTTGAAGGTTATTTAACTAGTAACTGAGGAGAGATAAAGTACTCTAGGGGGTGATGTTACAAGAGCAAACATGACTAGAGAGATTATATTCCAAAAATTGGAAGATGCAATTCAATTTTTGTTAGAAAAAGTTAGTGCTATAGCCGATGATAGTTAATTACCAAAATATTGTAAATTGGATTGAAAGAAAAATGACATTAGCTGGGAATTATGATTTTTGAGAAACAAAACAAAAAATAAAATTCACATTTTTCAACATATGAAAGTGGTATACAAGGAGGACAAATGGTTCCGACCATAGGAGTTCATGAATCAAATGATACATACATATATTCACAATAAAGGATAGAGATATTTAGTAATATAAAGTGTCTTTATGTAATATACGCATGTATGTGGTTGGTGAGTTATAAAATTGTGGTAGTTTATAATGTTGGTGGGTAGGTGTTACTAAAAAATGGAAAATATATTAAATGTGCTGAGTTGGATTTAAGTCTATATAATCTAAATTTTTTAAATAGCATTATTAAAGGGAATTATTAGATTCATAAAATTTTTTTTTGTAATTCTCTATCTTGAGTTGAGACTTTTAAGATTGATCTAAAAACGAAAGAGACATCCAAGGCTACTTCTTTAACTAGAACTTTCTTTTCATTATTGAAGAATAGTGGTATTTTTTAATGTTGCAGCTTCTTAATCACTTTGTCCTTGATATATCCAAGTATACATGCCTCTTTTGGATCTCTGAACCGCTGAAGAAATCCAAAATATTTGTTTTGACTTCTAAAATTATCGATCTATAAAATTTCAGTCGACCTTTCTATAATTTTTATAGAAGTGTTATTATTGAAAAATATATCAAATTTATCTAGATTTACCACTTAATTACTAATTTCGCGATAACTTTGTAGTATGTTCAACATCTTGAAACATTTTGTCTCGTTACTTTTTATAAAATAAAATTGAATCATTCGTAAAAAAAATAAGTGACTTACCTTCTAACGCCTATGATTCAATTTCATTCGAGTAATCTCTTTTATTTTTTTTAGTGTAAAAGATTTATAGATAACTAATCATATATTATTATATTAGTAAAAATAATTAATTTTCACAATCATTACTTAAAAAGACATATAAGTGGATGGATTTAATTAATTAGATAATTATAAAAAAATTATTTTAAAATTAAACTCATATATATGTAAAACATAACAAAATAAAATATAAATATTATTAAGTTTTTACAAAGATCAAAATTGACAAATGTAATATTTACTTAAATTGATAATAACAATAATAATAATAATAATAATAATAATAATAATAATTGCAGTCTTATATGAACAAATATTTTATTTGATCACTCACTAATTTAAAAATTTAACTATATAAGGATATACATAAACTATATAATAATTAAAAAAATATCTGGCACAAATTGAATAAAATAAGAGAAAAAAACAAAAATATAAATCTTCTCCTTGTTAGGTATCTCTTTTCCAAGATTACAACCTTACCAGATTAATATCCACACAAAGAATTGCAGTTTTATATGAACAAATATTTTATTTGATCACTCACTAATTTAAAATCTTAGCCATACAAGGATACACATAAATTATATAATAATTAAAAAAATATCTGACAAAAATCGAATAAAATAAGAGAAAGAGGACAAGAATGTAAATCTTATCCTTATTGGGTATCCCTTTTTCAAGATTACAACCTTACCAGATTAGTATCCACACAAAGAATTGTAATCTTATATGAACAAATATTTTATTAGATCACTCACTAATTTAAAAATTTAGCTATACAAGGATACACATAAACTATATAATAATTAAAAAAATATCTGACAAAAATCGAATAAAATAAGAGAAAGAAGACAAAAATGTAAATCTTTTTCTTACCGGGTATCCCTTTTCCAAAATTACAACCTTACCAGATTAATATCCCACAAAGAATTGCAGTCTTATATGAACAAATATTTTATTTGATCACTCACTAATTTAAAATCTCAGCCATACAAGGATACACATAAACTATATAATAATTAAAAAAAAACTGGCAAAAATCAAATAAAATAAGAAAAAGAAGACAAGAATGTAAATCTTCTCCTTAATGGGTATCCCTTTTTCAAGATTACAACCTTACCAAATTAGTATCCACACAAAGAATTACAGCCTTATATGAACAAATATTTTATTTGATCACTCACTAATTTAAAATCTTAGCTATACAAGGATAGACATAAATTATATAATAATTAAAAAAAATACCTGGCAAAAATAGAATAAAATAAGAGAAAGATGACAAGAATATAAATTTTTTTCTTGTTGGATATCCCTTTTCCAAGATTACAACCTTATCAGGTTAATATTCACACAAAGACAAAACTTACGTATCTCACAGATTAATTTTTTATTTCTTGAAATCGATTATAAAATGAGAGAAAGAAAATAAATGAAAAATGAGTTCTTGATTTTTTTTTTTTTAAGATCCTATATTCTAGCAAAACTTAATTATCTATAAATCTCGATGAGATTCATAAGTTTTTCTATTAAGGTATATAACTTGTCTTAAATTTTCAAAATAGTTAAAGACCTATAAATGATTTATTTTAATTCAAATTTATATGTTTTCATAAAAAATAGTTAAAAATAAACCTATTATTTGTTTTTATATTTAATTATATTAAAAAGAACAATTCAATTAAATAATAATATAAATATATGATTCTAAAATAACATAATAAAATTAAACTCAAGATATTTGTATGTCTAATTAGATGTTATGGCAATTAATAAAAAAATAACAATGAAAATGATTTTTAAGATTTTTTTGGACTGTATCTTTAGATATAGATTTAAAAAATGCTTAAAATTATGATACATAGTCGTTGACATAGATATGGGACACAATATAAAATGGGACACACAAATTTAAAATTTTTATAAAACATGAAATACAATATATATATATATATATATATATATATATATATATATATATATATAACTCCAATAACACATCTAAAAAATTCCATAAAAATGTCTTCGTGTGTGTGTGTATATATATATATATAGAAAAATAACTCCAATAACACATTTAAAAAATTCCATAAAAATGTCTTCATCTGATTTGTGTGACTAAAAAGCAATGCTAATAAAATATTATTGACGGAAGAATTCAATGTGTCAACAATATTTTATTAGTATTACCTTTTAACCACACAAATTAGATGAAAACATTTTTATAAAAAAATTTTAAATGTGGCATTAAGATTATTTGGATAAAGATTTCTTATAGTTCAATCTTCACATAGGAAAAGACCTTGAAGCATGATCATGCTTCTTCAAAGGGTCTATTTTTGGAAGATATGATAATAGAATCACAAGTAAGCAGTAGAATGTTAAATACATAGTTCTATACATAACGCATGCAATTTATAGAATTTTATAGTTAAATAGTTACGAGCAAGAGTGAAATAAATAGCTCTAGGTTACTTTTATCCCAGTATTTATATAAAATTATGAATAATTTGAGATAGATATTGTAAATAAGTTTTTATATAATTTTATTGATTTTATTCTCACAGAATAATCTAAAATAATAGAAATTAATACGATTTTCAGTATATAATAACTATTATCTTTACTATTTTTGGTGTACTATTTATCCAAAATCTTACTCAACAAAAAAGGTAACAAAAAAGGTAACAGATAAAAGCAAGAAAATATAATAGAGACATTTTATTAAGTACAAAGAAAAATCTCTCGGATAATTACATTATCTTTTCATAATTTATATATTTATTAGTAATATATTATAATAGAGCTAAAAATAACTTCTATATTTATTCTTAACTTCTTAGGTTTTTAACATGATGCCACGTAGGGGTGCACAGACTCGGCCCGGTTCGAAGGTCCGGCCCGGTCCCGAACACTTTAGGGGCTAATTTGGTGTGATTTCATCGGGTTTAGGGTTAGATAAGTGTCTCAAAAATAGACCCGGTCATTATTTCGGGTCACCCGAAGTCGGCCCGGTGGCCCGGTCATCATACACAATTAATATTTTGTGTTATTAGTGATGGATCATGACTATTCTTATGTGAAATTTAAGTATTGTAAACCTTAATATTTTGTGTTATTAGTCATTATAAAACTATAAGTTAATGTTTTATGTTTAGAATGCACAAGACTTTAGACTAATACATAATATTGTGTTATTTGTATTGATTTAAATATTTGGTATTATTAGACAATATTAGTATTGATTGTGGTTTTGCTTTAGTATTGATTGTGGTTATGCTTTAATTTTAAAGAAGGGTTGGTTCTTGTTATATTTTTCTAAGTAAATTTTACCATGTTAAATAATGGTTGGAGTCTTGAAAATTTGGATATTTTTACATGCTAGCTTACAAGAAGGTATCAACGTAATGTAATGTTAACGACCCGGTTTTTACCCGGTATAATTGTGGCCCGAAAGTGTATTGGTTTCATCGGGTCTAGGGTCGGGTTCGGGTCTAATAAATAGACCCGGTGTATATTTCGGATCGAGTCTGGGTCACATCAAACCCGACTTCACCCGGCCCATGTGCACCCCTAATGCCACGTCAATTTTAAGTGGCTCTAGATTCATTCTTAACTTTCTAGAATTTTACTATTCTTTTTTAGAATTCTACAATATTGACGAGATGATTCAGGAACTACCATACAACTAATATAATTTTTTAAGTATTTAATACTCTCCAAAAACCTTTCCTTTTCCAAAAAAATTTTTGAATTTTTTTTTATCTCAAGGTGCATTTCTTTGGAACTGCCATATAACTAATATAGTTTTTTAAGTTTTCAATGCTGTCTAAAAACCTTTCCTTTTCCAAAGAATTTTTTGGATTTTTTTTTATCTCAAATTGCGTTTTTTTGAAACTGCCATATTTTCAATGCTGTCCAAAAATCTTTTCTTTTTTATGGAATAGCAGGAATCGAACCCGTGTCTTCTCCTTGGCAAAGAGAAATTTTACCATGGGACTTGGTGACGGATCCAGAAAATTTTAGTAGTAGGGGCGAAATTTATATAACATGATAATTTTTATAATAAAAATAGTATGTGTACATAAAAAATTAAATATTAAATTATCTATTAACCACTATATATTTGTGTATAAATACATGTATTGTTTAACTTATTTTCAATGTATATTTTATATTTTAATATATATTTTATACAGATAGTTATTTTTTATGTACATATAACATGATTATTGTTATGACTATATTTTGTTATTATAAAATACGATTAGCCTTCAAAATATCTAATATACAAATTAAAACACTAAAATAGTAATTTAAATAATAATATATAATTTAAAATTCTATTGTTTTAGATTTTATATTTTTACAAAATTAAGTAATCTTTCTCTTAACACTGCCATCAAAATTTCTCTTTCTATATATATTACTAAACAATTATTTAAAAATTTACTTTTCAACATAATTAGAAGCCGGCTCTTATTGATATTTATAGTTAGAAAATTTCTTTCAATTAATACAGTTGCTACGCAAAAATTAAAGCTAATTTCAAAAGAAGATAAATAATATTCTTTTGAATTTATTTTTAAGAAAGAACACTAATTTCATTTAAATCTAAGACTTGATCATTCTAACGAATATCTAATATGAAATTTTTAAATTGACGATTAAGTACCAAAAATTGAGTAAAAAATTATTGTGGGGTCAAATTTAATAATCTAATGAGAAAAAATAAATATTATTATCATATACTACTCAAAAAAATTTTAAATTGTAGTGGGGCACTTGCCCCCACAACTCTACACTTGGACTATATCTGTATTTTTTAATTGTATTTGATATGTAATATATCAATTTTATTTGTGTTTTAATTTTATATAGATTACTCTATACTTTCAATGTTAACAGGATTTTTAAAATATTATTTTTTATATTTTTTTATTCTTTAATTTTATATAGGTTACTATATCCTTTCAATGTTAATAAATTTTTTTAATAGGTATAAATTGAGATAATTCTAATTTATTCTCATATTTTATATTTATTCTTTGTTATATCACTATATAAATCAATATTTATTTTACACATTTTTTTTTATCTCTCCTCACATAATCTCATATCTCTTTTTTTTTTCCTACTACTTTTGCTAAATATATGAAAACTATCATCCTTGCCATGTGTGGAATGTTTGTCATAAATCTATTTAGGGTTTTTTCACCAAATTATAATGACGATGGCGAACCTATATTTGATTCGGCCTGATCTCATCTCCAATTTGTTTATGAATTATTGCTTAAATTCATTACTTCACCAGATCTAGATGTAAAAATTGCAAAGAAGTACATTGATTATTCGTTTATATCGAAGTTGCTTAATTTATTTGAATCCGGAGATTCAAGAAAAAGAGATTGCTTGAAGACAATTCTACATAAGCTCTATAGAAAATTCACAATGCATAGATCATATATTCGAAAATCAGTTAACAACTTATTTTACAGTTTTATTTATGAGAATGAGAAACACCGTGGGATTGGTGAGTTTTTTAGAGTTTTATGGAAGTGTGATTAGTGGGTTCACTTTGCCATTGAAGGAGGAACACAAGATATTTTTGTGGAGAGTTTTGATCAATAAGTTTTCATATAATTTTGTTGTTTTATTCTCATAGGATAATTTAATTAATAATAGAAATTAATATCGTTTTCAATGCAATATTAACTATTATCTCTACTGTTTTTGGTGTACTATTTATCCAAAAACTTGCATAACAAAAAAAGATTGATAAAAGCAAGAAAATATAGTAGAGATATTTTATTAGGTATAAAAAAAGATTTCTCAAATAATTACATTTTCTTCTCACAATTTATTTATCTATTAGTAATATATTATAATAGAATTAAAGATAACTTTTATATTTATTCTTAACTTCTTAAATTTTTAATACAGTGTTACGTTAGTTTTAAATGGTTCTAGATTTATTCTTAACTTTTTAGAATTCTGCTATTCCTTTCAAAAATTTTACAATACTGAAGAAGTAATTCAGGAGGTCAAATTCAGCACTATTATTTAATTATTTTATTGTCATTCTCAATAAAACAAGAATAGAATCATGCTCTGTAAGATTTTGGAGACCCACCTTCTACCAAACTGAACTAAGAGCGCTTATTATTAAATTTTAAGTGACACTAATACATCTTGTCTGCATATACCATATACTATATATAAATATTAATATATATGTATCTCCGATTTGAATCGGTCTCAATTGATCCCTTATTATTTCTCCTACGATAAGTATTAGTTCAAGATAGAGATGACATGATTTGAAATTAAAAAATTTACTATTTTTCGATCACCAATTTAATATTCCATTCAAAATATTTTTTTCTATAAAATAAATAGATTCCAAAATAGATATTTATATGAGTTATAAGTAAAACTTTTTATTTAATAGAATTATTTTTATTTAAAGATTCTATTAAAATTAAATAAAAAAAATTCTAAAATTTGATTTCTTTGATTTTATTAAAAAATATAACTATTTGAAACTATTTTAGTTAATATTATATACAAATTCTATATTCTATTAGAGAATGAAATCCAACCAATTCAGAGTATTTTAACGTTTGTATCTTTTATACAATTTTTTTTTATTTTTTGTAAAAATTGATTGCGTTAATGAATAAACTTTTAATGTTGTCCAAAAACTTTTCCTTTTTCAAAGAGTTTTTCGATTTTTTTTTTTTGAATTTCGAGGTGCATGTCTTTGGAACTGATATAGTTTTTTATTGCCCTACGAAAAGATCGTTTGGGTTTAAGAAAGAGTCAGCTTAATTTTTTTTTTTATGTATACTTATGCAGTAAAATTTATTTTATCTATTGTGTTATATATAATCTATATAATCTAATTAGAAAATGAATTTTTATGTATTGTGTCAATTCTCCTTGACAAAGTAAAATTTTATCATTCGACTATATCCGTATTTTTTAATTGTATTTGATACGTAATATATCAATTTTATTTGTGTTTTAATTTTATATAGATTACTTTATATACTTCTAATGTTAATAGAATTTTTTAAATATTATTTTTCATATTTTTTTATTCTTTAATTTTATATGGGTTACTATATATCCTTTATTTCAATGTTAATAAATTCTTTTTAATGAGTATAAATTGAGTTAAATTTTAATTTATTTTCACATTTTATATTTACTCTTTGTTATATCACTATATAAATCAACATTCATTTTACACAATTTCTTTATCCCTCCTCACATAATCTCATATCTCTTTTCTTTTTTTTTTTTTTTACTACTTTTGCTAAATATATGTAGTAAGTGATTATGTAATTGTATTTATTAGGAAGAAAGTGAAGAAGGAAATAATAGTGACTCAACCAACCATAAAAAAGAAGACTTGACTTAAATTACTTTTTAATCCTTTTGTTTTTAATTGAATTACATTTAACTATTTTATTTTTACTTCTGGTGTGCCTTATTATTATAGCTTAGAATTTTTTTCATTTTTCTTCTCATGACATTTATTTTTCTTTAGATTACTCTATAATTTCATTTTCTCCTATTCTCTACTTTTATTTAGGATACTATATGTCTTCAATATTAATATTATTTCTCTTTATTAGCTATAAATATAATTCATCCTCTTTTATACTCTTCTCTCTTATGATTATTATTATATAGTATTACAACTTAGGATTCTTTTTTATTTTCCTTCTCACTCTTATGTCGTTTATTTTCTTTTAGGTTACTCTATACTTTTTATAGTGTCTTACTATTATTTTTATATAGGATATTATATAGTTTTAATGTTAATGTTATTTCTCTTTAATAGGTATAAATTGAGTAATAAAACATAATTCTTCCTCTTCTTTCATATTTACTCCTTTTTATGTGTTCTATATAAATCAACATTTACATGACACCTCTTCTTTATCTTCTCTTTTTACATAATATCATGTCACTCATTCTTTTTCCTCCATTCTTACTAAATATTTTGCACAAGTATTTGAAAAATTTGGTTGATGGTCACAACTCTTTTTTTTTTAGTTTGATAAACATATATATTAGATAATAAATTCCTAAAATACTAGACCCTTACAATTTTTTTTTTAATTTTTGGTATAATTGTATTCACTAATTATCTCATCCATATATTATTTCTTTTTCTTTCAATAATTTATATTTTTTAATATAATTTAATTGTAATATGTTAAAATATATAATACTATCGTGCATCATGGAAAATAAATTAAAAAATTAAATGTTAATTTCAATTATATATAATGTCTTTTACAATTTTTTTTAGTTTTTCTATTTTTAATTTAATTGTATTCATTAATTATATTATTCATGTATTACTTCTTTTTTCTTTCAACCATTTACATCTTTTAATATCATTTAGTTTTAACATTATTGAAAATATATAGTATTATCGTGAGTCATAAAAAATAAAATTAAAAAATTTACTTACTACTTATCTAATTGAATTACTTTTTAATCTTTTTGTTTCTAATTGAATTACTTTTAAATCTTGTATCTCTACTTCTCATTTGCCTTATTATTATAGTTTAGGATTCTTTTTCATTTTTCTTCTCACTCTCATGATATTTACTTTTTTTTAAGTTATTCTATAATTTTCATATTCTCTTACTTTTTACTCTTATATGGGATGATATATGCCTTCAATGTTAATATAATTTTTCTTTATTAGGTGTAAACATATATAATTCGTCCTCTTTTATACTCACTCTTTCTTATGATTATTATATAGCATTACAACTTTTTTTTTTTTACCAAAGATAGGAGACTCGAACCCGCAACCTCTTAATTGAGTATGGGGAGACTATGCCATTTGAGCTATTACTCATTGGCTATATAGCATTACAACTTAGTATTTTTCTTCATTTTTTTCTCATTCTTATGTCATTTATTTTTTTTTAGGTTATTCTATACTTTTTATATTCTCTTACTCTTTAATTTTATATAAGATACTAGATGATTTTAATATTAATGTTATTTCTTTTTAATATGTATAAATTAAGTAATAAAACATAATTTATCATCTTCTTTCATACTTATTCTTTTTGATGTTTTCCATATAAATCAACATTCACTTCACATCTCTTCTTTATCTCCTCTTTTCACATAATATCATGTTATTTATTTTTTTTCCTTTCTTACTAATATTTAACACAAGTATTGAAAGAATTTGGTTGTTGACCACATTACCACAACTCTTTTTTTAGTTTACTAAACATATATTAGGTAATAAATTCCTAAAATTCTGTAACTTTTATAATTTTTTAAGGGTTTTTTTTTTTTTAGTCTAATTGTATTCATTAGCTATATCTATATATCATTTTTTCTTTCAACAACAACAACAAAGTCTTGTCCTACTAAGTGGGGTCGGCTACATGAATCAAACGACGTCATTGTGTTCTGTCATGTATCATGTCTACAGAGAGATCGTTTACATGTAGATCTCGTTTGACCACCTCATGGATGGTCTTCTTAAGTCTTCCTCTAACTTTCGCCCCTTGTCCATCTTTCATCTCATCCACTCTCCTGACTGGATGTTCTATCGATCTTCTTCTCACATGTCCAAATCACCTGAGACACGATTCAACCATCTTTTCCACAATGGGTGCCACTCCAACTCTCTCCCTTATATCTTCGTTCCTTATTTTATCCAATTGTGTATGACCACTCATCCATCTCAACATCTTCATCTCTACCACACTCAGCTTATGTTCGTGCTCCCCTTTAGCCGCCCAACACTCCGTACCATAAAGCATAGCGGTCTTATAGCGGTACGATAGAATTTACCTTTAAGTTTTAAAGGCACTTTTTTGTCGCATATAAAACCAGAGATGCACTCTGCCATTTTGACCAACCTGCTTGGATCCTATGATTTACATCTTGTTCAATCTTTCCATTATCTTGTATGATGCACCCAAGATACTTAAAACTTTTAACTTTTCGTAGGATGTTTTCTCCAATCTTCACCTCTATATTAGAGTTTTTCCTTCTCAAACTGAACTTACATTCCATATATTCCGTCTTGCTACGGCTTATGCGCAGACCATACACTTCTAGAGCTTCTCTCCATAACTCCAACTTCTTATTTAGGTCTTCCCTTGACTCTCCCATAAGGACGACATCATCGGCAAAAAGCATACACCATGGCACAGGCTCTTGGATGTGCTCTGTGAGTACTTCCAAGATTAATGTGAAAAGGTATGGACTTAAGGATGATCCCTGGTGTAATCCTATACCAATAGGGAATTTCTCTGTCACGCCACCTTGAGTCTTCACACTAGTTGTGACTCCATCATACATGTCTTTAATTGCACGAATATATGTGATCCTTACTCTCCTCTTTTCTAAAACCTTCCATAAGACCTCCCTTGGTACCCTATCATACGCTTTTTCCAAATCAATAAACACCATATGTAGATCCCTTTTATTACTACGATACCTCTCCATCATCCTTCTTAATAGGTATATCGTTTTAGTGGTAGATCTGCCTGCCATAAATTCAAATTGGTTCTCTGTTATTTGTGTCTCTTTTCTCAACCTCCGTTCTATCACCCTTTCCCATAACTTCATTGTATGACTCATAAACTTGATCCCTCTATAGTTTCCGCAACTTTGTATATCCCCCTTATTCTTGTAGATAGGTACCAAGTGCTCTTTCTCCACTCATCAGGCATCTTCTTTGACCTTAAAATCTCATTAAAAAGCTTGGTTAACCAGTTGATGCCTTTTTTTCCAAGACCCTTCCAAACCTCAATCGGGATATTATCAGGTCTTACTGCCCTGCCATTTTTCATCTACTTTAGAGCCTCTTTTACCTCGAAGTCTCGAATCCTTCGATAGTAGTCAAAGTTTTGATCTTTTTCCCTTGTGCATAATCGACTAAGGCTCGGAAGAGTCTTTTGTCCCTTATTAAATAACTCGTAGAAGTAGCTCTTCCACATTTCATTAATCTTCTCCTCTTGAGCCAACACCTCTCCATCCTTATCCTTTATGCACTTAACCTGATCCAAATCTCTCGTTCTTCTTTCCCGACTCTTTGCGATTCTATATATACCTTTTTCTCCTTCTTTCGTGCCCAAAGACTGGTAGAGACCCTCACATGCTCTTGTTCTTGCTTCACTTACAGTCACTTTTGTCTCTTTCTTAGCCGCCTTATATTTTTTCCAGTTATCTGCGTTGCGGCATAAAGATCACTCTTTAAAGCACTCCCTTTTTATCTTTATCTTTTCTTGTATACTCGCATTCCACCACCAGGACTCCTTGTCTCTTGGTCCTATTCCTTTAGATTCACCAAAACTTTCTTTTGCTGTTCTTCTAATAACTTCTGCCATCTCCCTCCACATCTCTTCCGCGCTTCCATTCCCATCCCACTTTGCCTCTTCTCCTACCCGTCTTAGGAAGCTTCTTTGTTCCTCACCTTTCATCTGCCACTACCTCGTCCTTGGGTTCTTCGTATGATGTATTTTTCTTAACTTTTGCTCAACGCGAAAATCCATGACGAGCACCTTATGTTGTGTTGTCAAACTCTCTCCCAGGATAATTTTACAGTTAATGCAAAATTTTCGGTCGACTCTCCTCAACAAGAAGTCGATTTGAGAGCTTGTCATGCCACTCTTATAGGTTATAAGATGTTCGTCTCTCTTTTTAAAACATGTATTTGCGATGAGAAGATCAAAGGTTGAGGAAAAGTCCAAAATAATTTTACCCTCGGCATTGATCACCCCGAAACCATGGCCTCCGTGAATACTCCCATATCCAGTCACTTCTCTCCCAACATGGCCATTTAAATCTCCTCCTAAGAAAATCTTATCTCCCAAAGGTATGTCTTGAACTAAACTCTCTAGATCCTCCCAAAACCCTATCTTGTGTTGTTCGTCCGAACCCACTTGCGGTGCATAGGCACTAATCACATGGAAAGCACCTCCCTCCACCACAAGTTTGATAGAGATGATCTGATTTCTCACCCTATTGACATCCACTACGTCCTTCTTCCATTGCTTATCCACAATTATTCCAACCCCATTCCTATTCTTCACATTTCCTGTATACCAAAGTTTGAAACCAGAAGTATCAAACTCCCTAGCATTTGCATCAACCCATTTTATTTTTTGTAGGCACATAATGTTAATCTTCCTCCTTGCCATGGTGTCCATCACCTCCATGGACTTTCCTGTTAGAGTGCCTATGTTCCATGTCTCAAATCTCAACATTCTGTCGCTTCGACCTTTACCTTTTACTTTGTGAATTAGCTTATTTACCCTCGTCCGTTCACGAAAACACGAGAACCCTTTCTCATTTAACACTACATCCGGGCACCGATGCAGCGGCTCTTGCTAATTTGACACTGTAATCGAGCCATATAACGCGTTGCTTCCGGGAAACAACCTAACTTTAGCGCAATAATCTCTTTGATTCATGTCATGAGGGGTTCGACTATATTTTTATTTTGGTTGTCGAAGACCTAACACAACCCTCTTCCTTTATCCGAACTTGGGACCGGCTATGTACCGCAAGTGTAATATAGACAAAGTTATTTTTTTTCAACAATTTAATTAAATTTTTTTAATATCATTTAACTGTGATATATTGAAAATATATGGTACTATTGTGAGTCATGAAAAATAAAATTAAAAATTAAATATTAATTTTAATTATATATCATGTCCTTTATAATTTCTTTTTAATTTTTCTATTTTTAATCTAATTATATTCATTAATTATATTATCCATATATCACTTCTTTGTCCTTTCAACCATTTACATTTTTAATATCATTTAGTTCTAATATTATTGAAAATGCATAGTCTTATTGTGAATCATGAAAAATAAAATAAAATAATTGAATGTTAATTTCAACTATTGCAATATTATATTTAAAATTGTATTTCATCTAACAGTTTTATATTTGTACTATAATACTTAAATATAATTAAAAAAAATAAAAATGACTACTTAAGAGAATAAAAATAAAAATAATATAAAATCAAATAAATATGCTGCTTAGGGTTTAGGGTTAATTGCAAAGCCATATGTAGAAAACACTAGACAAAGTGGTAAATCTCATGTTAAACAAACTCAACAGTTGAGTTATTGCTTTTAGTCTGTGAAACAGTTTCAGCTCATCAATATCTTCAGTTTTTCCATGGCGCTGCAGTTCACATATCATTAGTTAACAAAAACATACACAAATTCGGCTTAAAAGTAATGCCATCAATACATCATAGACGAGAGACGAAGAAAATACCTATCTGGAAGGGCTGGAACCAGCTCTTTAACTACTTGAATGACAGCTGAACTTTCTGTGTTCCCAGACGAGGAATGTTCCATTTCTGTATGAAACAGAAAAGAGAAAATCAATATTGACTACACGATAACACAATTCTCAAAGCAGGATGCAAACACTGATCAAATGTGTTAAATAGTAATGGATGAAAAATTGAAAATTACATGTTATAAAATGGAGTAATATGGTAAAAGTAAAATCGCCAAATTAGCAGAAATAATAGAAAAGTTATTTTCATCATCATAACAGGTAAAATGCAGAAGTCTTGCTTATTTTTCTTTTCCTCTTAAAAAAAATAAAAGAAAAGAAAAAGCAGGCAGTTTTAATACCTTGGATATCTTCAATTGCATTATCACTGCTGAGGTATAATCTCTGGTTTGCTTTTATATCTAGGCCTTCAATTATGGCAAACTCCTTCAATAAATGACCTACAAGATTATATGCAAGCATACTTGTCTTATCACAAGCATCTTGGATGGCTAGGTATTGGTTCCTGTCGATGCTTTGCTTGGTAGAGGTGGGTTCTGTTTCCACACAAGACATGCAAGATGAGTCTCTCATGTCTACGTCAGTACCTGATTCATGTAAGGCAGGTTTGTTGACAACATTCTCAGTATATTCTCTGTTGGGTGAAGCACCACAAAACCTCCCACTGGTTGTAGATGGACAGAATGAAACATCTTCCTCTTTAATGGAAGTAGAGGGTTGAAACAAAACTGGTGCAAAATCCCCAATACTTTCTGCTTCGTAATTTGAATATATTCTATCCTCATGAAGTTTATCATTATCATCATCATCAATACCACTGTCACTATCATCACTTTCTTCCAATTCCTCCCCATATGCATCTGTAAAGTCTTGATCAAATCCATGGTCAGGCAACAAATCCAAAACAATCTGTTTTGTCTGGGCACTTATACCTAGTATGTAGTCAACTTCTTTGTCAATATACTTCCTACTGAATACTACATTGTCTGTGATCTTTGAATTCTTATGAATAACAGCAATGATATGTGATAGAGACTTTGGGATGCTATCCATATCAACACACTCAAATAGAAATTCGGTCAAAAGATTAACAAAAGCTGTCCTTAAGCTCCTATTTGATATTTTAGCCTCGGGTTCTATCAGAAGCTGCAAATTTCTTAGCACTGGTAATGTAACTTCATTTTTAACAGACCATATAGCATTCATTATATTAGTCTGCAATGATTTTATTTCAGGTGGGAATTGGTAAAATTCTCTTGCAAATATTTTGTCCCGACCAAGTGTCAGTTTTAGGGATAAGTCTGCTACTGCCATGGCTTTGGCTAATGGCTCTTGTAGATCACCTTTACTATCAAGTTGAAAAAGCATCTCCCTACAGGTTTTGTTCAATAGCTTGATAAGCTTGTCTCGTCCCCAACCGTGTTTACAGGGTTGTAACTGATGTGTGCATTTCACTCCCTTAAGTTTGTTATACATTGCTATCAAGGTTTTAGAAGGAAAACTCTCGAGCCGACGCAGTACCTTCACTGCAGCAGCATGACAAGATTCAGATTTTAACACAGAAAAAGGTTCACACCTAATTCGGAATTGCTGCGGATTGCTGAGAAGATGAAAAATCTGTTTACGACTTTCCAGCTGACGATGATTAAGCCTTTTGCTACCAAGAGCACTTGAGAGAGAACCCTTGATGGTTTGCTTCAAATTGTGACGAGTTTTCTCACACTTGACAGAGCCATCCGCAACAATCTTTGCAAGAAGGTATAGTCCCTTGGTGGACAAATTATCAAGGACAGATAATATCAACCTTTTCAGTTTCACTTTGGGCATGTTAATCAAATGCATATCGTCCAAAAGAAGATCATCATCTATTCCGACTTCGGATGCTCCAAAGGCACTTTCAACATGAGCTCTTACCGTATCATAAAATAACTGAAATTGACATTAAAATGTCAATTCATCATTCAAATAGCAATGCAAGTAAGCTGTAAACAATAGATAACAGAGGGCACACTTACATCATCTTCCCTGAGTAAAGACTCGGACAAAAACCTGCAGACAAAATGATAATAATAATAATAAAAATAAAAATAAATTATGAAAACCTACAATTGAACCTGATACTGTAAAAAAGAAGTAATTAAAGAAATAGAAGCACTCACTCCTTTTGGAAAAATTTGGACTTCTTCAATTTTCTTCTCTCAGATTTGGTGGGTGGAAAGGCCAACAAAAACCTGCAATATTTTATATTAATTTAACTAATATTAACATTAACAAAGCTGAATTCAATCGAATTGGAAACTAAAATCACAATTAACACGGGGAGGATGAAGGGAGGGGGAAGTTGAGAAATTAATGTAACTACCTCCTCTTAAGCTTAATATGCTTGTGTTGCTTCTTAATTTCAGAAAAAATTGAGAGTGCGTCGGTTTTATCAAACTTCATTGTTGTATTAGCAGTAATCACTGCTCCAATATGCCGTCGCTGCTTTTGAACCCTAAAAAGAAAACTTCAGCAGAATTTTTACAAACTGAGAATGCGGGATCCGAAGATGGATAATTTTTACACCAAATTTATATAAAAAGAAAAATTAAAGAAAAAGAAGAAAGAAAGAGAGCGAAAATACAGCAACTTTATTGAATTTTGTGGATGCAGCAGCTATCTTAATTAACAAAAGGAAACAGCACAGCACATCACTATGCAAAAAAATCACAAAACAAACAGCACAGCAAAGCAGCCAGAGCTAATCAATAATCAAATAATCAATTAATCATTAAATAAAATCACAAAACATTCAATAATCAACATCCTGCGATTTGATTTCCAGAGCATTAAAAAAAATTAAAAGAACGAAGAACAAGTGAGCAGTGAGCACTGACCTTCGGTCTGAGACGGCGAGCACGAGGGCGAGCGGAGTCAGCAGACGAAGACGACGGCGAGCAGACGAAGAAGCTGCGCGCCTGCGATTGGTGAGTCGGAGAGCTAACAGGGGTTGGAGACTTCGAGAACGCCCACAGGAGGAAGAGAGAAGCCCCTGAGTGCGACTCCCTGCGGCAATGGATCACTCCCTGCGGCGGCGGTGGAGGCTAGGGTTACGGGGGCACAGGCTCACTCCGCTGAGTGCTTTCTGAAAGGGCTAGGGGCGGGGGTACAACTGCTAAAGGCTGTTTTTTTTTTCTTCTTGTTTTTTGGGAAAAGAATCGAAACAGCATCGTTTTAGTTAGGGCTGGACAAAAGTATTCCAATTTTAGATTTTAAACCAAATCCAATCCAAATCATTTATAATAAATAAAAATTCAAACTAAATTAGATTTTTTTTTATAATTTGATTTTCTAATCCAAACATCGTTTTAGGTAGGGCTGGACAAAAAAAATTAGATTTTGGATTTTAAACCAAATCCAATAAAAATCGATTTTAAATAAAAAATTCAAACCAAATTAGATCTTTTTTATAATTTAGTTTTCTAATCCAAATCATTTAAACAGTTTAAATTTATATTCAAATTCATATCCAAATGTCACCCAAAAAAAAATTCATATCCAAATTAAAATTTAAAATTAAAAAAAAAATCCTAATCTAAAACTAAATTGATTTGGATTTAAATATTAAAATTGATTTAAAACCAATTTTTATTTTTTCAAATCGATTTGGAATCGATTTCTCTTTTTAATTCGGTTTTAATTTAGTTTTCTGAACCATAATACTAATTCTAAAGTGGATGCAGTTTGAATTACCATACCTACCCCTACGTTTTAGTAAAATTGGCCGATTTCAAATCCGATTCGACCGGCCAATTCATAGGCTCACATCTAATTTTCAATTGAATGGTTTAAAATGATAAACCAAACCATTAATACTACTGGTTCAGGGTTGGACCGGTCCAGTTTTCTGTGAAGGGGACGCGTACGGGTGTGTTTACAAGCTAGGAAGACGCGAGGGAGCAAATTTGTATAACTACCAACAACCACACATTTTACAACAACCAAATAAATCTTCTTCGAAGAATCCACGAATGTCACCGCTTTAATTCACGCTACAACTACATCAACTATAGAAAGCACTACGGAACATTCTTGCCATCAGGAACTGATCTTCGGTACTAAAAATGCTTTAGAGTTTATCTTCTCCCATGCATGCAATATGACCGCATCAAGCCCCCAGATTGGAAACCATAACTTCAGCTACTTGGGGATCTGACTTTTTTGGAAACTCACTTTGAGACGTTGGAATATTAAAGAAAATGAAGAGAGAATAAACACCCAACCCAACCTTTTTTCATTTTTACTGGGAGACAAAGTGATTATTGTCCAAAAAAAAAATTTGGCTTTTAACCTTTTCATTTTAGAACAAAAATAAAAATTAATTTTCATTATTATTTAATAAATTTTTTAATAAAATAATAGTATTCTCTTAAAATAAAAAAGTTGAGAATTGAAGTGTTTTTTTTTTTAGAGAAAGATTACTTCATCTTTCGTGAAAATAGACCAAACGAATTCGATCTTTAAAAAAAAAAAAAAGAAACAAGATAATATTAAAAATAATAATTGCTAGTGATAAAGTTAGGTGTTATGTTGGCAGCATACACTACATTTTGTAAGCAGATTTGTATCCTAAAGGAAGCCAAATCACAATGTGATTTTTTTGGTGATTACCGCCATACAAGGCTATATATATATAATGCTTCAAGTGTTTTGCTTGAAATTTAGGATGTCAAAAGAAGAGTAGCAAGAATCAAATATAATTAATGAGTGTGGCAAGTGTAATTAGAGAGAGAAAAACTTAGGTATCTTCTTATTTGGTTTTGTTATTATGCGTATAATTCACAGAATAAACAAATATTAAGATTTTCTCTTTGTAATGAGAGTTTGTAATTTTTTCACTTAGTCATATTGTTCTTATTATTGCCTAAAAATAAATTATCGTGTATAGTTTTACTTTTTTTTCTTCTTCACCTAGACGATTCTCTTATTGGAAACTTCTAACGAGGGTTAATATGGGTTAATTTTCTCGTAATAACAAGTTAAAGCATCAAGTATGACTATGTGATTATAAGTTTATAACAATGCAATATAAACAGAACCATAAAATTAAACCGCTTAAACAGCTCGTTAACAAAACATTCAGGTAAAAATAATAATTCCATTTAGATAACAAATAATAAATTTCCTTTTCAATGTTTTTTACACTGTAATTGCATAAGCAAAGTTGGGGATCAAAATTGATATCAAGTAAAAATTGTTTAGTGTGAGCCCTGCACCATATAAATGATGTGATCTAGACCAAGCTTAACTATCAGCAGGTTGATTTTAGAACCATTTTTATGGACCAAAAAGCTGCTTCTCCTTTGACTAATCAGTAACACCACTTCCAACACAATCTCCGTGATGCTGAAATTGTCAATTCTTTTGACAAGGCAGAATCAACTTCATCTTATCAGGCTTCGGCTCTCCGCATTCTCTTGTTCTGCTTGTCTTGCGCACGGTATCTCACTCGTCTTTCCTCTCTCTGGCGCTTTCTCGTCAGAAGTTCATCCTTCGCTCTCTCCTTCTCGAGTTCTTTCCTCTTCTTTTCTGCATTAATCTTTCGCTTCTTTTCCTGGATGAGGTTCAGACAAAACACGGGAAGAAAAGACACAAGTGAGTTTGACATAATGTAAGAAAAAGAAAAGAAAGAAACTATAGCATGATTTTAAATATATTTTAAATATTTTCAAATTACAGAATAATTCAAAGCTTTCCTTTTGGGTTATGATCAGGTTCCATTTAAGACCTTATAAATGCAGAGGAGAAACACATGACTAAATGTGAACCCTGAAACTGAGATTAAAATTGTAGTATTGGACAGAATATCAAATGCTTCCTGAGGCCACTGGCAAGGCCATGGTGCTCTTTGAAAAGGTCGGAGCAGAAATAGAAGGCAAAAATTGTGTTGAAGCTAAGCTGTACTAATTTTTAGAAAACCTATGCAGTGGAGCGGCTGGAAAATATGAGATGCAACAAAACCCCTACCAATTTCTTAATAAGTATGAAATTTTTGGATATAGATTCATAAGAACATGTCAAGCAAACCAACTATTAGCTGAGGTGCATACCGAATTATTTGCGATAAGTCGATAATGCTGATAAAGACGACAAATTTTACGTTCAGCGCTTTCCATGACGACAGCCCTTTTCTGATCAAGTGACTTCCTCTTCCGCTTAGGCGTATTCTTGGGTTTTGATTCAAAGGGAAGCTTTTCCTGTAGAGACTTCGGAATCACCAGTGGATTATACTTCTTTCTTTTTCTTTCAACTTTCTGCCAAAGAAAAAGGAAATAGGCATAAACATGACCGAAAATAAGGATTAAATCTCAGTGAATTAGGGGAAGTCTAAGACAACACAACCATTAAACCATTGCATACCTTGTAAAGTGAATCTTTATTTAAAGGTATAGGAAGGTTGTGTTCTCTTCTCAATTCTGCAACAGTGCGCATTCCTAACCAGGTCTTGTCACGAGGCTGCAATGCTGTTGTCAATGGATTATAAAAATCTGGGACTTCAACTTGAGTCCATGCACGCAGGAAAACAATGTCACTCATCAGAATCTTGTCTTCAAATGTGCACCGAGCAATTCCTTCTTTGGTTTGCCCACCCTTCCTTTTTGGTTGGTTACCTATCTCTTCTTTTGCAGCCTGACAATTGACAAATAGTATAAACTCAGCACAAAATATATAGCAAACAGCTCAAACCAACAGGCAAATCAATTCTCATGACGAATGCAATAATCTACCAGACCCACATACCTTCTTGACCTGCCCCCTGATCCCACTGACAGTTCGAATGGCTGCACCTTCGAACCGAGCTACTTCAAGATCTGAAGTAAACATATCCTTGATAAATGCTGTTTTCTTGAATATCTTGCATGGGTAACCAACCAATTTGATTTTCTTCACTATCCTAGCTGCATGATTATACTCGAGTACAACGGCAGTTGCAGTAATCCTAAACGTTGCCTGATAAATAGCCAGATGGAATGTAAATAGAAGGATGAAAGTGCAATATTAGCATTCAGCCATGTGTAAAAATCTTTAAGGAAAACCATTCAGCAAAAGAAAAGAATGCCTGCACAGACCTGATTGTTTGATAAATTCTGAACAGCCACTATCCCAGTGTTGGGAGGGGCAAGAGGGCCCCAAAAAAAGGCAAAGCAATGTGCATGTTCTGGAGTATATTTTAGCATTCGCAGTCTTCCATTGAGATCCTCAGTAGCATATACTGGTGTTGTTTGGTAACGCCTCCATCCAACGGAAACTATAATTGGATCTCTGGTCTTCAGCACTTTCTTATGGAACCTGTGCCTCTTTAGCTTAGCCTGGAAGGATAAAGAAAGTGAAAAAAGTAATATATGCAAAAAGAAATGACAAAATAAACCAAGCAGGTAGAAAGATTAAACTAGGAATTTAGAAAGATGAAATGTCCAAGAAAGTTTCATTCTCATCACACTAATCAGTACTACTACTAAACATGTCATAACATGTTTTTGAAACCAAGTGTTTTCATCAATTATACAAGCTGCTCAATATGTTCCTTTACTTCCATGTTGATGGTCCATGTCACATTGACACCATTCATAAAACAAAGGTGGAAGTTATTCCCTATCTGCAACATCAAAAGGAAGTACTACCCTATACATCCTAGTATATAGCTCAAAGCAGTATTCCAAACCATATTAACAGATATAATTCTTTTAAATTTATAAGGAACTATAATTTAAAAAAAAAAAACACTAACCTGCATGTATCCAACATTTTCCTCCCCTAGACCGATCCCTCCCACCAATATGGGATGGTAGGGATCAAAGTACTCAACCATCTCACAAGGAACATCATGAACCTCTAATCTTAGGTATGTCCCATTTCGGAAGCCTTCTATCTCTAACCTGGTATCTTCATCAAGATCATTGAGTTCAGCTATATTCATTTGTTTCCGAAGCTCAATTTCCTCTTTCAACTAGCAAAGCACAAGAGTCAGCAACAGTTGTATAGCATCGTACGAAATATTAAATGATAGCCAAGCAGTTTTACCTTATCAAAATAACTACTTTCATTGGCTTGACCATGAGGTTTGGACTTCTCATCATTGCCCGCATCTTCCTCTGGTGTCTCAACTTCATCGCCATCATACGTGGATCAAAATTAAGGTCAAACAGAATGCCACATTACGTACCCAAAGGAAAACTAAAAATAAAAAGAAAGCAATATTGCACCCTTTTTCCCTCCGTTAACCCCTATCTCCAAACCCAATAGAATTTGTTTTAACTGAAACCATTCAGACCCAAAATAAATGAATAAATAAATGGTTTCTTTCCACATTGATATCATACCCAAAAGACTGATGAGAACAAGGTCATAGAATAAGAAGATAGCATCAGAAAACATACTGTAGGGAAATGAGATTTGAGAATCTAGCAATACCATGTTGGAAACTTGGTATCATCTGTTTTCACTCTTATAAAAGAGAATTTGAAATATAGGGAGGGAGTACCCCGACTTAATAATAATGGTGGCCACAACGGGGAAAAAAGGATATTGTGAATCAAATTTTGCACGTAGGGCAAGTTTCTTGAGCCTCCTCTGCTCAGCCTCCGCATCGTCTCCTTTGTGTACTGTTGTGGCAACTGCATCATCTGTCTGGTAATTGTCATATTTCTCTCCTGTTTCTAGATCTTCAAAATCTCCGTAGACTTCATCATTTTCCTCTTCAGTGTTACCATTTGACAGAGAATTTCTGAGAGCAGCTTTTGCCAAATTTCCAGTGACAAAACGATTGCGGATTCCCTCGTTATCTTTCTTATCCCATCTCTGATCCACAGAAGGTTCACACTTGGAACAATCCTCAGTGTTGACCATTCCATCATTCAGTCCATTTTTCATGCTTTGCTAGAATTCAAAATATGGAAGCAAACCAACTAATTAATTAGGTTATAAAGTAAACAAACATATTCTGAAGGCAAACAAATATAAAAGGTGATATCTGCAATATGTTAACATGTAAATTTCAGAAGTTTCTTTATAATTTGTCAATGATAAAAGAAAGCATCATTGCCAAGCAATAATTACGATTCATTTCATAGAACTTCACACAAAAAATGGAATTGCAATCATTAAGCAAGCAAATGCAATAAATTAAGTAATTTAAAATAAGCTACAAGTACTGCAAGAACCAACCTTTTTTACTTCTTCAATAGGCTTAAAAAAGTCATCGTCACTTTCCTCATCGTCACTACTATCATTCTGTTTGTTTATAGAGGTCATATTAACAGTAGATTCACCATACACAAGTTGCATCAAACTAGGAGTTTTCCGTGAGAGTGTCCTTTCCGCTAAAGATTCTTTCCACTTTGAAACATTCCCCATGTCATCATCTGTTTAAAAAAAAAGAGGTAAAAATTACATCAAGCTTCGAGTATCAAGCCAAGTCCCATTTAAAGCAATTAGAAATAAGAACAGACAAGATACAAGTCTTAAGAATCAAGAGAGCAAAAACTGCACCATCTGTGTCATCCTCATTGTCGTCATCATTGTCCTCATCATCATCATCATCGTCGTCGTCGTCGTCATCCTCTTTAAAAGATTCTGAATCAGAAGAAGCCGCATCATCACTAGCAGCATCATTATCCTCTTTTGAATCCTACAAATGAAACGTCAAGAACTTATGAGCATTTTATATACAAACTGATCCACATATCGTATGGAGCAAACATATTCACGTTGAGTCAGTAACTTCAGTGAGGCATGGATAACAATTCAAAGATCACCATGTTTTGCAGCTAGCTTGCTTTGGTCATGCCTTCAAATACGTTCAGAGCCTTAATCCTATATAAACTAAATTCCTGAACGTATTTGAAGGGATGGCCACAAAGAAAGCTAGCTTCTTTTCTATATGGTAACTCAAAGCTCACCATCATATCACTTTGATCAACATCATTTCCAAATATTGCTTTCCTCCTTCGTCTCCCGTCTTTAAATTCAACATGTTCTTTCAAGTCTCCAGGAATGGCTTTCATATCAGTTGCATCATCATCTCTGTCATCAGAAGAACTGGCTTCACCCATCATGGCACCAGCTTCATCCTGATCAGATGATTCTGAACCATCACCATCTTCACCAGTTTCAATAGCTTTCCCATGCTGATCTCTATCTGAAACATCTTCTTCGCTATCATGCTTGTTATCTTTGTGTGTAGCCAATGCATCAGCTACAGCTTCTGATGACATTTCCGGCTTTTGACCAAAAATATTGATAAAGCTATTTTCTAGCTTTTCATTGATCGAGTATTTGGTATTTTGAAGAGATTTCACCAAAACCTCCCCCACATCTCTGTCCTTACCTGTCAAAAGCATGAGAATGCAAATTTTAATGGAGGAACATATTGGAATGAGAAATAAATACGGAAAGTCGTTACAGTAAGCATGATCTAACCTGAAACCCGGTATATACTACAATTATACAGGTAACATAAAGAAGCAACAAAGAAAACTCATAGTATTTCTAGGAGAACATAACCAACAGATTTTACTTAAAAAACAACCATAATGTCACCATATGATCATAATATGATTTCACAATAAAATAAAATAAAACAGAATGCAAGAAAATGGGGAAACAACCTTTGCTTGTCATGGCTGAGTTTTCATCATCAACTTTTGAAAACTGCACAAGGTGATCATTAATATTTATGTATACAGCATCTTTGTCATACAAAAGATCCCCGAGGCCAGACATAGGAGCATAGAACAACTTTTCCTTATCACGCAGTCCTTTCTTTTTAGCAGCAGATGGAAGAGGACAAGGATCAGGTAAAGCAGTAACAGCGGTTAAACTATAATCACCCACCCCAGCAATATGTACCTGATTTCAAAATACAGGTTAGATAATCATCATGTGGTGGAAAAAAGACAAAGACAGAGCACAAAGTATCACTGATCACCAGTATCACTCAAAGCAGATAATCAAAGCTACACCCTTTGCCAAGCATCAAGCTAAAACAGCGGAACAAACCATAACTGAATTCGTTTCATCCAATATACCACAAATCCTTAAGTATAACGAAATAGTTCTTCCATTCTTGGACAATTAAGAGGGAAATGGTTATTTGAATGTATAGAATATAAGTACAGAGTTGATAGACATACAATCATACATATAAACATGGAACAATCTTTTGGAATTAAGTTTAGGCAGAAATCTCATGCGAATCTAAATTAGAAAATATCTGTATTTGAGATTCAAATTGCAATGATCTCTGAAGCGGGTTAGAAACATATATACTTTAAATTATAAGTACAAGTATCGCATAAGAGTGAGGAAGACAAAGTTCTCCTATACATTTCAAGTATCAAATTGTACTACACCTTATTTACTCCACCAACAAGCCCTACAGGATGAATTTTCAGGTAATTTAATTCGGATAAAGACACTCATATACAAAGGAATTGCTGAACAAACCTTATTTCCCTTTTTTAAATTACACCCTCTAAGATAACCATAAAGTGTGATTTTTCTGTCACACTTGTTATTTGCATGCACTTTTTCAGGAGGCGTGATATCTTCAAAACGATCCACCAAAACATACGGATGAGAAGTTCGCCAAGATAGAGGATGAAACTTCATTACGGAAATAAACCGCGCGAGATTGTGAACTTCGCGCTTGACATACCTATTCAATCAGGAAAAGCAATATATTTAACCATTAAGCACAGCTTACAAGCAAAAGCACAGACATAAAACACTTGCCAAACACAAGTAACCAAGTGTAGAAGAACAAAATTTAAAACCATAACACATTTCTAGTAGTTCCTTACTTTCCATGAATAAGGCCCGATAAATAAAACAATTTAGCTCCGTCATATATTTCAGTCCAAAATCTGCGTTTTAATTCTTGTTTTCTTTTCCTCAACTTTTTAGCATCCTTGAATTTGTCAAGATGAGTAAGAACACCCATGACCTTTGGAAACCCATGTGTTTGCAATATATTAAGGAATTCAAATGTTTCCTGCAAGCAAAGAAAAACATGAAGAAACAGGGATTTTATTTTGTACGATCAATAACTGAAAACTTTAGCTAATTATTATATAGTATCCCTGTGACATAGTACATAAACTAATACACACAAAACCCTATCTTATTCATTAATGACTGACCATTTCAAAACCATAGGATCCATCTATAAGCAGCAGTGCTAGATCAGCAAACTTTGCCGCATCTATCATACCATTAATATCATTTGGGCATTCAACAAACTGAACCCTCCTTTGCTTTCCTGACATGCAATCAAACAATTATTCATCAACAAAAGTTCAATTCAAAGCCAAAGCACCAAAAGAATATTTTCAAAATTGAAATAAGCAAACTAAAACACACACAAGGAACTTGATGTGGTAACAAAATAAAAAGCACCTGAAACAATAGTAATTGGGCCTCGCACATCAGGCAAATTATGCTTTGTGTAATGCTTGACCAAAGACTTTATCAACAGGGACTTCCCAACCTGAAATTACAGCTTAGAAAGATTATTCCACACTTCTTAAATCGCATTCGAATATTCGATCACGTACCCAAGTAGTTACTTAGAAAGTAAGTGATGTTAATTATTCCGTTACTGATGAATGTGAATGTGCAAATAAGCTATGCAATTTTATGTCTTTCAATACTAAATCCAATCATTTTTCACTGGTCAATAGTCAACGGGACATTCGCTAAAATATGAAGCAAACCCAGTATATGCAAACACCAACTAAGTAATCAGCTAGAATAGTTTGGAATTATACTAAATTTTATAGTTCTATTATAAGCTGTGAATTAACTAGAATAGTTTTAACCCAGATCCCAAAAGTTGAAACTTGGAAGAGAAAGGGAAGACGAACCTGCGGTGGACCTTGCACAACGACGACATAAGGTGGGGGCTCGCCATAGGAGCGGTCAACGATGGGAACATGGAGGCGGCGCTGCTCCTTCTCGACGGAGCGTGATTGCAAGCGCTTGGCCTTGTTGGTGGAAGAGAACGCGAACGCCTTAGGGTTTTGCCTCTTCTCGTCTCCTCCATCGTCGTTTTGGCGCTGCTGCTGCTTCTTCTTCTTGTCGGATTTGGCCTTCTTGGCACCGGAATGGCGCGACCTGTGAGGCCTGTTTGATTGGTCAGCATCGTTGACGGCCATTGACGACGACGATGGATAACAAAAGAAGCTCAACTCAGCTTAGTGTAGCTGGTTGTAAAGGGTTTAGGGTTTTGTTAGGTTACAGTTTCAGAAGCGGCTATGGCGGTTACAATTTTTCAATAGAAAGTTAAAAAGGTTCCAAGCAATCGACTAATTTACCGTATACTTTTCCTTCACAGAATATAGTGACCTTATTAACGTGTTATAGGAAAAATAATACTTTTTAATTACAAAAAGACAAAGATTTGTGGTAAAAAATTATCTTTTTAATTATAAAAATAAACCAAGTTAGATTCATCTCGTAGTTTGCTCACTAGTATATTTAAATAAATATTAAAATTTAAATATTGTTTTTGTATATATAATAATTTATTTTTTTTTACTAAAAATAGGAGACTCAAACCCGCTACCTCTTATATAAATATAGAAAGACTATGTCATTTTTTTTTTTTTTGGTGACTAAAAGACTATGTCATTTAAACTATAATTCATTGGTATATATAATAATCTATTGACTAATAATAAATTATTAAATAAAATCTTAATCTGCGATAAATTAAAAAAATAAAATATTATTGATATTCTATAAAAATCTACAATAGCATATAATACATAATTTAAGTTATCTTTTAAAAAATTACTTCTAATAATTTAATGTTAAAAAAAAAAAAGAAAACATCCCAAGCAATCAGATATAAAGGTTCGAAAGTAACCAAAAGAAAATATAAAGTTTCGAAGATTTTAAGTTCTCTATATATTTGATATGATCGTACTCAAATAGAGTTAATATTCAATTTCATTTTTAAAGTTTAAAATTGAGTTTAATTTGACTTTTAAACTTTTAATAAATTTAAATTAAATCTCAAAAATTATAATTATAATCACATTAATCTTTGAGTTAATATCCATTAACAAAGTATTAATTTGATATATTAATTTATTATGATTTGAATTTTTATTTAAATTTTATATGATCAAATTTTATTAGAATTTTAGAAACTTAATTATTATTTCTACAACGCAAAATTTTAAATTAAACTTATTATTTGTCATATTTATGAGATTATCAATCAAATTTTAAAGAAATTTAGTAGATCTAAATCACATAAGATTAAACATAGTGTTTGATTCAACGAAAATATGAGAAAAAGAAAATAAGTGAAAAATAAAATTTTTTATTGTTTGGTTGACCCAAAAAATTTAAGAGGAGAAGAAAAATGTAGTGTGAGAATTGAGATCCATCTATCATGTCCATCTAAAAGTTTTCTCTTCCACAATGAGATAAAAATAGATGAAGAAAAAGTAAATAATGGTTTAATTACATATTTGTCTTTTACTTAATATAAATTATAATTTTTATATAATATAGATAAAAGTATTAATATAATTTTATTTTGGTATAATTTTTTTTAAATAAAAGAAAATTTTTTTTATATTTTTATTTATTTTCTTTTCATCCAAATAACATATACAAAAAATAATTTTTTTTTTATTTTTTTCTCTCATTTTTTTCTCTTATTTTCTTTTTTCCTATTTTCCATCTTGTATCCAAACAATGCCTAGGTGAGGAACCTAAATTTTAGTAAGTTAACTTGTAAAATCAACATAATATTTATGAAAATCAGCTTAAAAGCTTTACATAAATTACTATTATAAATTGGGTTAATAGTTAAATTAGTCTCTGAAAAATAATACATTATTCAAATTCGTCCCTAAAAGATTTTTTCAATCAAATTAGTCTTTTAAAAATTACGAATTATATCTGTCAATTAGTTACTCTATTCACAATTTTTGTCAACGATTGATAATGTAAAATGTTAACTAATAGCATACATTACACATAACATGTTCAATTAAACGTTGATTAAGCGCTTGCTTGGGTGAGCTTCTAAGAAAAGATCTTTTTTCGAGTTATCTTTTTTTAAAAGATCTTATGGAGAAGTAAAAGTAATTTTATGTTTGGATATCTCATACAAAAAGATTTTTTTATCTATCAATTATGTTTGTGTATAACAATATAAAAGTACTTTTTGTTTATTTATTACATGAAAAATATCTTTTTTTTAAAGAAAAAAGATCTTTTAAAAAAAGATGTAAATTACAGCTTCTCAAAAAAGATCTATTTTTTATTTTATTAGTGCTTTTACTTTTACTACTAGAAATTTGCCAAACATGCTAAAAAATAAAAAAAGATCTTTTTCATTGAAAAAAGATCTTTTTTTAACAAAATAATGGCGCCCAAACATGCACTAAATATGTTTACGAAAATCTATCAATGTAATCATTAAGTCCTATTAGGAATAGAATTTCTGTAAGGAAAAGTTTAGGGCCAGTAACTTTATTAAATTCTAACCAGCATATAACCAGCAAAGAAAAGTGAGCCATTAGATGAAATGGCACACCAATCTCACACCATTAAAATCATTATTGATGACTATTTGATAGCTACAAATCACAAAAGTTGCTGGCCCATAGTACTCCTCTTTTTGTAATTAGAGAAAATGATTAAATTAATAAATTTCATAAACATATTTTGTCAATAACATTTTACAACATTAATTTTTTAAAAAAAATTGTTAATAGAATGATTGGAAGATAAATATGATTAATCACAATCTTTGAAGGACCAATTTAATTAAAAAAATATTTTAAAGATAAATTTAAAAAATACTTTAACTTTTAAAACTAATTTAACTATTAATTCATTATAAATTTTGGGGCCAAACTAAATTAATTATAATCTTAAGAATCAATTTAAATTTAACTTCAAATTTTAAAGGTCAAATTAGATATAATTATACTCCAAGATGATGTAAAAAAAAAACACTCTTGGACTTTCTTCAGGCTTTGTGGGCATCCAAAGCAGTGTTATCAAAACCGGACCGGACCGGTCGGTTTAATCGGAAAACCGGTGAACCAGACTCTCAACCGGTCTGGTCCGATATTTGGACCGAACAAGGTATCAACCCGCTGCGAACCGGTTAAACCCGGTGTGAACCGGTGAAAATCGGTCGAACTCGATAAAATTCGATCCAACTGAACCGGTTAGAAACTAAATTTTAACAAAATGTTACATATGGGATTCGAACCGGAAAATTGGTGAACCGGACCCTCAACCGGTCCGGTCCGATGTTTGGACCGAACAAGGTATCAACCCGCTGCGAACCGGTGAAAACCGGTCGAACTCGATAAAATTCGATCCAACCGAACCGGTTAGAAACTAAATTTTAACAAAATGTTACATATGGGGTTCGAACCCCTCCCCTCTTGAGAAAAAGCGCTATGCATGGCCACCAGGCTGTGATGATTTTCATTAAAATTCATATATATATATATATATATATATAATTTACTTTTATATAATTTATTTTAAATTTAGTTATAAATTTACTCATTATTAAATTAATTATATTTTTATTTAACAATAATTATAAATTTATTTATTTTTTTCATAATTATATAACATCTATTAGTATTATTTTTTAATAAATATTTGTAGTATATAATAATATAATAGATATAAACTAATTAATAAATTATTAAAATTTAAAATAATAGTTATTTTAATATAAAAACAAAATAAAAATATTTATGATAGAATAAAAATAACAAAATACTTATTATTTATAGTCCATATTATTTTAAAATAGTTTGATATTCTTAAAATATTAGTAAAAATATCTATTTTAAATTATAATTTTAAATTTTTGACTATTTTTATTTTTTATTTACATAGTACCGAGTCAATCGGTTGAACCAGTGACCCAGTAACCTGACCGGTTTGATCACCGGTTCGATTCTGATAACTATTATCCAAAGGCTTCGGCCTCGTGGGCAATATATAAGAGTAAAACCCCTCCCCGTTCCCTAACCATTTACGAAATTGACCTGGCGCCCCCTCACCATTGAAAATTAACAACACGGCCCTTAACCATGCTCTCCGTGTGACCAAAAGGACCCTCTCCATGAAATGTAACCGAGAAATCCTACGTGTAACGGTAACTATCTGACGTGGATTCATACGATTTGATGAGACAATTGGGTTCTTGCACAGTCATAAAAAACGTTGCCGTTTTGATGCACAATGGATTCAGATTCTAACATACATTCCTCATTCTCTCCCTGAAGTATCACACGCTCTCACTCTTTGCCCTCATCCACACAAGGAATTACCATAAACCCTAGAGACTGTCAGGCTTTCCGTCAGAAACGACGACGAAAGAGAGCCGGCGAGGACGACGTAACTGTGCAGTAACGTGGCGTTTGCTGACGGAGGTGGTGACGTGCTACTGACGGAGCCGCACTTCCGGTTTTAGAGGTGAGTTTGTACTACCGTTTGTAAACGACATCATTGTGGTCTTTCATTTGTTTATCTGAAGGAAGTATTGTTACCATGGACCACCATAAAGTATGATATGCGTATTTTTTAACATTTGTGAAGAACAGTCACTTTCACTAGGGTTGGGTCATCACTTGGAGTAAAATTTTTTTGTTTGTTTTGAGTATATTAATGTCTGTTAATAATAATTTATTTATGGGTTACTGAGTAAAGTTTATATATTGCAGATGGCTGTTGAGATTATACCAGTATTTCACCATGGGGGGTGGTTTGAGAGAGACGATAATTATATGCTCAGCTACCTTGGTGGTAAGGTGGATAGATTCCCCAAGTTGGACATTGACTTTGTTAATTTTAAGGATTTTGAGGAGATGTTCAAAGGGTTAGGATATACAGAGTACAAGGCTATGTATTGGCAAGACCCCAGTGCCCCTTACCTAGAGGCTGGTCTCTACATTTTAAAAGGTGACAAAGAAATTAACCAGATGTGTGATAACAAGATGGCAAATTTAGAAACTGATGAGTTACATGTGATCCCCCAACCTGTGTCACCAGCTGTGTTTGACAAGCTATACATATCATTGGATGCATGCAAGCGTGGGTTCAAGTCAGGATGTCGTCCTTTAATCGGGCTAGATGGCTGTCACCTAAAGGGTTATTTTGGTGGGCATCTCCTTTCAGCCGTTGCTCAAGACGCTAACAACCACTTTTTCGTCATTGCTTACGCTGTGGTTGATAGTGAATGTACTGACACATGGAGGTGGTTCCTAACTCTCCTCCAGGAGGACCTAGGCTCTTGCACTGAATATGGATGGAATTTTATTTCGGATCAGCAGAAGGTATGTTAATTATTAATGTGTTAATTGATGGTGTGTTGATAATTACTTTTGTGCTGGTAGTTGATTTTTTGTTGATTATTGAATTGATGCCCATCTGAATTAGTAATCAAATGATTGTGTACCTATTGTGTGGAAGGGACTGGAGGTTGCTCTTCAAGAAGTTATGCCACGGGCACACCACAGGAATTGCGTCCTCCACATTTGGAAAAATTTTGTTAAGCAATGGAAAGACAAACAATCGAAGGGTTTGGTATGGCAATGTGCAAGGAGTACAGTAACTCCAAAATTTCGTGCAAAAATGGACAAGTTGAAATTAGTGAACCCGCCTGCTTGGGAGTATCTCTCCAAATTTCGTGAATCCGCATGGACTAAGAGTCAATTCTCTCACTATCCGAAGGTTGATAACATCACCAACAATATGTGTGAAGTTTGAAATGCAAAGATTGTGGAGTATAGGAGCAAGCCGATATTGACAATGTGTGAGGATTTGAGGTGTTATATTATGAGGAAAATGGCTGGACATAAGAAGAGGTTAAGTAACTATCATGGAAAACTGGCTCCTGTTCAACAGCAAAGGTTGGACGAATTCATTAAGCCTGAAAGCTGTAAGTGGACAGCTGAGTGGACTGGAGATGATGAACGAGTTATCTTTGAGGTTCAAAGACGCCAAAGCAAGCTTGGGATTAATCTAAGGGAAAAGACCTGCACTTGTAATCAATGGCAACTTACTGGTAATTCTCTAGTAAACTCCACTTTGTTGTTTCTATTAAGTAGATATGTAATAATGTAATTTGTTGCAGGCATGCCATGTAAACATGCAGTTGCTGCAATCTCAAGGTTACAGACGCTTAACTTGAAGCCTGAAGATTTTGTGCATGAGTGGCTTACCATGGATGCCATGCGTGCCACTTATGGTATTACAATTCAACCTGTCAACAGTGAAGAATTTTGGGAGACATCAGATGCTCTTAGGCCAGTGGCACCTGCCATCAAGAGACCTCCTGGTCGTCCTAGGAAGAGAAGAACTATTGATCCTGTGTCTGAGAGCCAACTAACAGGGAACAAGGTAAAAAAGGCCTTCGAGGTGACATGCAGCAAGTGCGGAGAAAAAGATCACTATTACAAGACATGTAAGGGAGCTCCAAGGGATCCCAATTGACAGCCAAAGAAGAAGAAGGCAAGAAATACAAAGGTACAATACTTAGGCTAGTATTAGGAGTTACAGGGATTTAAATGTCTATTAATGTGAGTATCGAAGGGGTTTATGTGTCTAGAAAATAGTTTAATGAGTCTTATAAATGGTTTAATGAGGGGTTTATGTGTCTTAAATTTCTTACAATTGATTACAGGGTAATAACCAAGCTATTGTTATACCTAAATCTGGTGCTGCTCCCTCTGCGGTCATAGATCCTATCGTAAGTTGATGACTAATATGTGTTCACTTGTTTATGGTGTGGCATAAAATAGGATAACCCTTAACTTGTACACAAAATATAGACTAAAGCAAGAAAGCATAAGAAGAAGATACCAAGAAATATTACTCCAGTGACCCTTCCACAGGCAGGAGTAGAAATTCTAGTGTCACAATCTGCTTCTACGAATGAGGTAATAGTAGTGATCAATATAACATTGTGCCTGAAATTTTAGTGTACCAAACAGAAATCTAATTTTCATTATTGTTGGTCAAAAAAGCAGGCTCAAGACATCAATGGACAAACTGGTGAAAAATGGTGATGGATCACTTGCACCAAACCCAGCTGTACCTAGTCCAACTGCCCCAGGTCCAACCACATCTGCAACCAACCATGTCTTGCAAAATATAGTGAATGGTCCACAAATTCCTGCACCCTTCCGAAAGAAACAGCCAATTCGTAAGCCATTAACATCTCAGGTTCATGGGCCGTTACTTCCACCCACTATGCCCACAAACCAAGCCCCACCAACCCAATCAAGGATGGCTACAAGATCAACTACATCCATTGGCATTTCTCTTGAGACACAGGCAGCAACTAGTGCTGACACGGCAGCTAGGTTGTTCCAATTCATCCCAACACCAAGACTCAAACAATGAATCAAGGCACCAAGCTTCGGAGCACCACTAAGCATTAAAGAATTTGACTCCACTGCACCCCTTTTAAAGTTCCACGGAAAAAATGAAGATTAGATAGTTATGGCTAGTATTTTGGATAGTATTTTGTGACTTATATCTGATTGGAAACTCTGCCTAACATTGGTCTAGTATTTTAGAATTTCTAGTACATGAACACTTTAGATTTTGTGTTTTATATACTTGCCAAGGCATAACATGTAATGCCATGTAGGTGTTCTGCAACTTTTTATATATTATGATATTTTGTGTTTCAGTCTAAATATTTTGATTGCATACTAGATTTGATTTATTCTTCATTCAATGAGATTGTATGAAAACATACTTCAAATGATTAAACACTCAGAAATTGTCACAAGGTTACTTACAATTTAAATCACAACAACATTTCTATCATTGAAATTCAACAATTTAACATCACAGTCATCATCCTTAATGTGTATCTAGTTCATAATATCAACATCCAAAATAAGTTACAATTTTTTTACATCCTATTAGGCTGAAGTGTAGTAATAAAAATTCCACCAACAACAACAATAAAAAATGCCATGATAATACATCTATTCTGTCTAGTGTATCTTCTTCCATAAACTCCATCATATAGCTTAATCTCCATCTCTTTAACTTTGTCCTCCAACTCCTTCAATCTCCCATGAACTTCCGTTTTTTGGACTTCTACCACCATATAGCCAGACTCAGTTATCAGCTCATCCAGCCACTTAAAATATTTGCAATGCGTTGAAGGAGTCTACAATTATGAAAAAAAAAATTTAATCAACCTAATTACAGAGAAGATTGTAAGATGGAATAAACCCTAATGTACCTTGAAATAACTGCAACCAAAGAACAACCTATTTGGATTATTTGATGTGGTGGATTCAAAGAGAATCGCATGAGCTCCACAATAACAGCTTGGATGTATGAACTTCTTCCTTGTCATGTCAACATTGCCAGAGTTGTTGCTTGAAGCTCCGATCGACTTCTCTTTCCATGAACGACGGATTGAATCTGATGAATGTTCTTCCGTGTTCATCACTGAAGGCAAGGTAAGATTTGATATCTAGGGTTCACATTAATATCTGGGATTACTCTTATTAAGAACTGGAATCAAAACTGCAACGTTTTTGATGACTGTGTACATAGATTCTATCCTATCAACAACACTCAGTCCACGTATAACAGCTACCGGTACAGGTAGGATCTTCCGGTTATTTTTTACCTGTAAACCGACAATAGGGTCCTTTTGGTCACACGGAGAGAATGGTTAAGGACCGTGTTGTTAATTTCCAATGGTGAGGGAGCGCCAGGTTAATTTCGTAAATGGTTAGGGACCGGGGAGGGGTTTTACTCCAATATATAAATATAAATGTTTTTTTTAGGCATGATCAATATAAAAATAGTTTTATATAAATAATTAAATTTATGTTATCATAACTAGTGTCTAGTGAGCCAATGAGTTATAGCTCAAATGGCACAATCTCCTCATACTCATCTAATTGGTAAAAAAAAAAAAAAAACTAGTATCTAGTGAATTAATTGGCACGTTTCTTTTTGTTTTGATTCACTATTTTATTTATAAAGCATGTCAAAATAATAAAAAATATATTAGTTGAGATAGGAAGTATTTTATAATTTAATTAAAAATTTTAGATTTAAATTTTAAAAAAACAATTTTTATGAATTATGTATAATAAAAAACATTTAAAAAAATAAACATTAATCTTTTAGTATGAAAGTATAAAAGTATAGATATAGGATGTTTTAAAAAATAAAGCTAAACACTAATTTTTTATACATAGTATAAATATAATATAAATATAGATACATAATAAAATAATTAATTTTAAATTAATACTTAATAAATTATATAAATACGTAAATCTAATTAAGCAGTCGTATAAAATTTTTTATAATGTAAATGCATCCAAATTAAACTTTAAATATACATACTTGTTTCTTCTTCTTACAAATTAGTTATCGTTATGTAAAATAATTAAGCACTTGGAGAAGGGTATTATACTATTATTTTGGCGCTAATTAACTATGTCGATGAATCTAAATTTGTTGGTGCATTCATTTGTGATTTTACGTGTCCGTAAGCAAAGAAATCATCTTTGAACTCGGAACTCAGAACTCAGAAGTGGAAGCTAGTAAGGAAGGAAGCATGAGCAACCACCATAACCAACAAGATCAGCGTAACGGCATTCTCGATTCCACCTTCAATCAAACCCTTAGAACTGTTCAAGGGTACATCCTCTCCTCCTTCTTCTTCTTCTTTGCGGTTTTATTCGCCTCAGATTTCATGAAGTTCAACATCCCCATCAATTGCAGTCCCCAGATTTGTCGGATTTTCCGAAAACCCAGTTCTCAAAATCCGACTTTTCTCGATTTTCTATATTTAAACCTTTTTCTTTTGATTTCCTCTGGGTTGCGTTGATTTGAGATCAGGAATTGTGATGTGTGAAGTTCTACCGCACGAATTGGGTTTATAATAACTTTTTGGAAATGTGATCCGTGCAATCACTTCAGTAGTGTACTGTTATCACTGATTCCTGAAAAATTAGAAGAGGGTAATTGGAGCTGCGATGTGGATTATTATTGATTGGGCGAATTTTTTTTTCTTCTTAGATCGTTATGTGTATACTCGCGCCCGATTTGAATGCTGATTTGTTCCAATTGAACATGATGTAGGAACAGAGTCACAGACTTTATATAGTTGATTTTTACCAAATTTCATAGCTAACCTACGCAATTGTGTTTTTTCTTCAGAACTACAACTACCCTTTTCAACTGGGAATTTATGATTTATTTGTTGATGGTATTGGTGGATTGATGAATTGACCAATTTCTCTTTGTTCATCTAGTTTTGTATTTGGTGTTACTTATAACTGTAAGCATATAGCTTACTGTCGGAGCTGAGATTTGTAGTATTCTTTTTTGTTAAAGGTTACTTAAAGGTCGTAGCATGCCTGGGAAAATATTATTGAGCCCGAGATCAGACCCAGTAGATGGCTTGAACACGAAGGACTCATCGCCAAGTTACAGGAGGAGCTTCTCACACAATGATGCTGGCACTAGTGACCATACATATGGGGCAGATGAGGTGATTTTAGTATTCATTTACTTATATGCGTCTATGTGATTGATTTGTATCACTTTGTCAAGTGGGACTTGTACTCTCAATACAGGAAGAAGTTCAGAGTCCAACTATTATTGCCAACTTGAATCGGTTATCAATCTCGCATGTAGAGAGATCATCCAAAGAATTCTGCAAGTCTACCATTGGTGCCAGATCTACAGATTCTGCAAGAGTTATGAAGTTCACTAAGGTTCTTTCTGGGACAACAGTTATATTAGGTATTTTGTTTTTTCTATTTATTTTATTTTATTTTATTTTTATGATTATAATTTTTTGTATTACTCATTAACTTTTCCGTGTTGCTCTATGATGTTGTCTAGTCATTTAAATATCATAAATAAACAATTCTGAACTATATGTTTAGATAAACACACCTATCATGAGGTTTACCTTGCTTGTACATATTTTTTGCAGTATCATGAGGTTAACTATTTCCTTGAAATCTATTCTGTAGACAAGTTGCGTGAGCTAGCTTGGAGTGGTGTTCCAGATGACATGCGCCCTACTGTGTGGAGGCTTCTCTTGGTAAACTATTTGACCTTACTCTGGCTCTCGGATATGGGAAAAGAATATGAAACTTTTAGAGTTCATATTCCGAGTTTTAGGATTTTATTTTTATCAGGTTTCAAAGTTAAGTTTTGTTTGCTTAGGTTGAGCTATGGAATTATTTTAAAGAGATTTCGACGTTGCTTACATGAAAAATGTTCTCCATCGAGACTAAAAGAAGAATTTAGGAATGAAAAATGAAAATTATTTACACTATAAAGAATCATGTTGAGTAAGGAGTCAATCTTAGTGATCCCCAATCACACATGTTAATGGATAGCTTTGTCTTGCTGGAAATTTAAAAATAAACTGACAACAGGGATATGCACCACCTAATTCAGATAGAAGGGAGGGGGTTCTACGAAGAAAGCGCCTTGAGTATCTTGAGTGTATTTCTCAGTATTATGATATTCCTGATACTGATCGTTCCGATGATGAGATCAACATGCGTCGCCAGGTACTCTAGGTTAATATGTTACCATCTTGATTTTTGTAGCGATTTTCTGCTTGTTGATTATTGTCATTGTATGTTTGTCAGATTGTTGTTGATTGTCCAAGAACTGTACCTGATGTTCCATTCTTCCAGCAACAGCAAGTTCAGAAATCATTGGAGCGCATTCTTTATGCATGGTTAGACAAAACAATTTGTCGTTGTTGACTTGATATTATTCTTAGCTTAGTGATCTTATATGATTTCCAAATATATTCACAGGGCCATTCGACATCCTGCAAGTGGATATGTTCAGGGGATAAATGATCTTGTTACACCATTTTTAGTTGTTTTCCTTTCAGAATACTTAGAAGGGTCTATAGATAATTGGTCAATGTCTGATTTATCCTCAGACCAGATCAACAATGTAGAGGCTGATTGCTATTGGTGCTTGTCGAAGTTGCTTGATGGTATGCAAGATCATTACACATTTGCTCAACCAGGGATTCAGAGGCTTGTTTTTAAGTTGAAGGAATTGGTCAGGAGGATTGATGGTAACCTTCTCAGGCTTTGTTTTCCTTCAAACATTGCTATATTTATAATCTTAAATGCTTCATCCCTTTTTATAGTTTTGATGGCTCCTCTACTACGAAGGCTTGTTTAGTTTAACAAACTGCTCTCTTTTCATTCTTAGTTATAAAGATTCCACAATGTTTTCATCATCTTTTTCTGTTTTCAAGTATGAAAAAGGGGGGCAAGTAAAAAGAAGAATATTTCTGTCAATTTTGCTCCCAAAAACAGGATAAAAGAGATGGTTTATTTTCTTGGCACAAACATGTCGAAATTTCATCCCTTTTTTTCCTGGTAATATGTATTATTATATCTACAAATATAACCTGATGTTCCCTAATTGAAAATTGTGTGCTGCCCCAGAACCTGTTTCACGACATGTGGAGGATCAAAGTCTTGAATTTCTTCAGTTTGCTTTCCGCTGGTTCAACTGTCTTCTAATCCGCGAGGTCTGCTCAGACATGTTATTTTCCTTATAAGTTGGATAGTTTTCTGAATAAAAGATTGACATAAACGGTCACCAATGCTGATCTCTGATTTTTATGATTAGATACCCTTCCATCTCATCACACGCCTTTGGGACACGTACCTTGCTGAAGGAGATGCTTTACCAGATTTCCTTGTGTATATATTTGCCAGTTTCCTTCTAACAGTAAGCAAGCTTGTTTTGGCCCCTTCACTAATATGATATATTTTAATTTAATTATAATTTTCCCAATGTAAGTAGAAACAATTAATTAGGAATAATTTAGCTTTTGCACCATTTTTGCCATTGAATTACTTAATGAAGAATGCAATTCTAGGATTCCTGGCAATGCTTTGAAGCAACGTTACACAAATGCAATAGAAAACAACGGGATGCATACCTATATTATATGCTTCTAATTTGCTTAGATTATATACACATTCTCCTTACTTTTAGCAATGATCAATATAGTAGATAATGAATTTCTTCATATGCTGCTTTTTTTAGTGGTCAGACAATCTCCGGAAGCTAGATTTCCAAGAATTGGTGATATTCCTTCAACATCTTCCAACTCAGAACTGGACTCACCAAGAGCTGGAAATGGTGCTTTCCAGGGCATTTATGTGGCACAGCATGTTCAACAACTCTCCCAGCCATTTAGCCAGCTGAATTGGCAATTCTGGTTTTCTGGATTCAACTCTTGTTCATTTTCTAGTTTCTTTTTTTTTTTTCAAAAACTTTTTCATCAGGCTTTTGCCTACATCATATATGGTGTTGTTTCTTGTGTAAAAGGATTAATTGTTTTTCACAACCATTTTTCCATGTAGGTTACCTTGTAATATTTTGTAAAGGAGAGAGTGAGAGGAAGGGGAGAAAAGAAAAAAACAATAGAGACAGAGAGCCTATTTTTATTGTATTAACTTCATAACATTTCAGAATAGCAACAGATGTGTCAGCAAGAGTATTTCAATTTTTTCATTCTGCTACAATAGTTAACCTTATGAGAATAATACTTATACCACAGATAAACATAATGCTGTTGCTAAGAGAGATCCACATTTTTAACATCCCCAAAGTGGAACAAATGAAGATCTTGTATTCCTCATCTAACATAAACTATCAATATGTAGATACAACAAAACACAAATGCAAGGGAGCTTCTCTTGATATATATTGAACATCAAAATATGTAGCTCTGCGTAGCTATAAAATTATAGACTTGTTTTTCAAAAGAATTTAACAATTGTATACAATGGGGGGAAGTGGAAATAGATAAATAGAAATTGGATTTGCATAATTCCCAAAAAAAAAGAGAAAGAAAATTTGGGTTATTGCATCTAGTTTTATAGTTTATTCCTCATCCACTTCAAGCCCTGGTATATATTCCAAACTAACATCAAATATGACTGGACTATTTGGAGCCACCCTTGGTCTCCCTGGAGCTGATGTAAGGCCTTTTGGGAATGCCAACTGCCAAATAAATAATAAAGAACTTTGTAGCCAACACATTTAGAATTTAATACTCAGTTTTAAGGAAAATTAATCATGATTTAGTCAATGTTCATTAGCATGCATCCTTTTTATGTATTTTCATCATTTTGTGCTCAATGTATATTTTAGGCACAGATGTCCATAGACACTGATAAACGAGGAATATGGCATCGAAGCAGAGTCTATAAAATAGTTATATGATAGATTCACATGATTAAAAGATCACAGTTTCTCTGGTATAAGCTATTAAGGCAAAGCGAGTGGATTCTCTTAATTGGAAAATCTACATTTGACATGTTCAAATGAAATTTTCAATTGAGAGGATCCATTCCCCGAGGCAAAAGCTTACTGGTCCAGGTATGTACAGTCGACGCTTCCCTCCTACTTTCATGCTCAGAAGACCTTCATCAAGACCCTTTATCACCTGTTGTACTCATTCGGATTAGTATCAGTCAATCTTCATAGTCCCTAAAGCTACTGGTTTTCAATCTTGAACAATGATCACCATGAAAGGAAAGTTCTTGAAAACAACAAAAAAGGAAAAATCCAGAGTGTACCTGACCAGAACCGACACGGAAAATGTAAATCTGGCCTTTCTCCAATGAACTGCATGATTGAAAATGGGGGAAATGAGCAACACATTTGTCTTGGTCATATTCACATACTTGTATATTGATTTGTTATCCACAAAAAGAATATCATTGAACATTGTCATCAAGGTTTTCTCAAAGAGATCATCCAGAAAACCAAATTGAAAGGAGACAATACAGCTGGAAAAGGAATGGACAGTTTGATATTCTAAAACATTCATGTAACATTTGATTTTAGCTAAAATTGGCCAATTTTATTCTGTTAATCACACACTTAGATGAAGTATCTGGTATACACAACAACAAACGTTAAACATCATTCTAAATATTGCAATTCATGAAGATGAGTTAAGATTGATATAGTTTTGTAATCAGTGGATTTACCTATCAAATACTTGTCCGGAAGGAACCATTGCTACATAATTAGCTGCTACCTGTAATTACAATTACAGTTACATTACATAAGGTATATTACCATAGGAGTGCCTATAGAAATGAAGTTGCATTTGGTTAGATACAACTATGTTTGATTACACTGAGACAGAGATACAGAGAGACACGGCATGACAAAACCATTGTCTCCGTGTCCTATCCATTATTCCAAACGCAGCTTTACATGTTGCTTAAAATGTGAAAGTGTTCTAGTTTTATATTTCCTTTTTCAACGGTTAACTTCGAGAAGAATAGACATTATTTATCTTGTATTGCATATAAAAAAGAACTGAACAAATTAGAAGAAATTCCACACCTGAAATCCAACTGGGGGACTAGGACCTTGTCCAACTTTAATATCCTTGTATTGCAAACCTGATTCAGTAGTTACCATAGGCACCTTCATTGCATAAAATGTTCAAAGTCAACATTAGTCATTTAGCTATGGATATTCTAAGTAAAATCCATTGATACCATGGTGGTCATTGTTCAGGGGTCTTAAAAATGTGAATATTAAAACTTAAGTGCAATCACATAGATTGGTTATTAACAGATTATTTGCATGGTGCACAAATTCTTTAAAAATATAAGAATGTCTGCTATTCCTTTAAGAATGATAGATTCTATTATCAGGAAAGAATAGCTTACTAGCTTAGATACTAATAATGCTTTGATTTCCCAAAATTTATTTGAAGAATTTCTCTTTAAAAATAACTGACATTTGAGAAAGGTGCTGACTAACATTAGTAGAAACAGGAGATGCAATGCAATTACATCAAATATCAAAGCATTATTAGCAATTTACAACAACCATTTGTAATGTCTTAGCAGAGAAAAACAAAGAAAGGAGGCAGAGAAGGGAACAATGTATTCTCACCATACATTTTCAAGCTCCTTCTCACAAGCTTCATCACATAGTTTCGGCTTATCTTCCGGGGGCAAACCAGCTCCTTTGGCTTCCAATGAACCAACAAAGAGGCTTGAGATTCCCAAAGCCAATCCAAGAAAGTCTCTGCGGGAATTGGAATTAACCATAGCAGCACATTCAGTTGTATCTGAGGCCTTTACTTTTACCACCGATCTTCGGTATTGCGGAACCAAGCATCGAAGCCTGTCAGCAGCAATGCCTTGAGGATTGCAGCCCAAACTTTTACAAGTAGAACCTACCCAAAAAAAAAATTACATACTTTAGAAAACAATTGTGACAGTTAAACCCATGAGAATAATTTCTATGCACCAACACTTTAAAAGCAATTTGAAACTTTCAGCCAATAGAAATTCAAAAAGGTATGAAGTCATGGTGGATAGTTGTGATGATTTGGCACTTTCTTGAATTTCTATTAGATGACAGGGAGAAATTGTTTTACCTCACCATCAATGTCTAGAAATCAAATCCTAAATTAGTGAAAATTGAAGAATGGAAGCTGGGGGAAGTGATAATAGTTGAGAAATTTCAATTTTGCAGAAACAGAATTAGATTACAAAGTCACAATGAATTCACCTTTACTATCCTGTAAATACAATGCATGAACTCATTAACTCAACATAATTCGTTATTACTTATTACTTTCCTCTTAGAAAAAAACAACTTTTTGGCACCACTATCATTCATCTAAGAACATGACACAACAGATCATTGAGTTAAACAATAATTAGTAGTGCTCCTCAAACTAAAACCTATACAAGAGTGGAAGCAATAACAATTCGAGGTTGTGAACAAAACAGAAACAAGAAGCAATGACAATGTAACATTGTTTGAGTTGTGAAATGAAGAAAACAATTGGAAAATTTAAGGAAGCAGCACATAGAATAGATACCTAGTGGAAGAAGGAGAGAGGAGAGAGAAGCAGCCATTGTTGGCATATCATATCCAAGGTTGAAGGTTGTAATATTAGATGTCATTTGATGTGGATAAACCAAATCCACTTAAACACATCACCTGTCAGAAACTGTCCTAGTGTCCTTTTATCTTTTATCTTTTTTTTTTCCCTTTTCCTCCCTTGCAGATAACATAATTTTTTTTTTAACTAAAAATAGAGACTCGAATTGGCAAATACAGTAAAATCTTAATCCTTAATAAATCTTGTAGTAGTATAAAATAATTTATACCACTCAAATTTTTTATTTAATATAAATATATAATTGATATATATCATTTATACCAAAAAGAATAAAGATTTCATGAAGTTTTATATTTTTATTATTTTAGTTTAAAAACATAAATATTTTTTTTTTGAAATACTCTTTATTATATATAATTTATAAAAAAATATATTTTTGTTATTTTAAAAAGTCAAATTCAAAATATCTTAATTAAAATATTAAATACTTACCATCTTAAGTAACCTTATTATTATACTGCACATCTAATTTATATTGTTATGACATTCTTATAATCTTATTATCTTATTAAGTTATTATGAAATACAATATAACTCTCATTTAATATATACATAATGAATTATCTTATAATAATAATAAATGCATGTAAAGCTAATAATAATTAATCACACAAATATTTTAAAATTTGTTATCCTGAGAATTTTTAATACATTGATAAAAATTTAGAGACAAAATGTTTTAAAGTATTCAATTTTTCAATAAAACTTCCCACTTTTGAAACAAAAAAAAAAAAAAAAACATTTTAGGGTATTAGTAGTTAGTATAAAAGGCCCCAAAATTTTACGTAGCTACAGTACCCAGAAATTTCTTACTGAGTGCGGTGAAAAGGAAGAAGAAATTGCGAAATGGTGGACGTTCTTTTTGATGATATCTTCAGAGTGGAAAAACTCAACCCCGATGACAAGAAATACTTCGATAAAGGTAGCTTTTTTTCTTTCTCCTCATTTTCTTCATACACCCATATATTCAATTATCTCTGTTTATGATCTTTGAAGCTTTTCGCCTTCCTATGATGTTTTTCTTACACTATCTGTAAATGGGTCCTCGTTTTCATTTCAAAGTTAGCTTCTTTCTGTGTGTGTGTGTGTGTGTGTGTGTGTGGCTATATTATGTGCTTTCTGATGAGTGTGCGTTTTCTTGTTTGTTGTTGGAGACATTAAGCTTTGGGTTTTGGCGTGTGTATCTGATTCTGATGGTTCAATGTTTGTTTTTGTGTTAATCGAAGTAACACGCATTGAAGCAAGAAGTGAGAGGTTTGACATGTTCATGCACCTAGACATCAATTCTGAGGTGTATCCTTTAAAGGTTGGACAGAAATTCGCCCTTTTACTTGTTCCAACTCTTAATCTTGATGGAACACCAGACACTGGCTATTATATTGGGGTAATTATATCTCTTTCTCTCTATACAGGACACCTTTGTTTTCTGATAAATGATTGTTATGATTGTCAAGTGAACCATGGTAAAATAGAACACGTACCCATTTAGAATATGACTTTTTGCCCCGGTATATTCAATAGTTTGTATGTCAATCTTTGTTCTTTTTTCGCTAGTAACCATTAGTATAAGTTAGTTAAGAGTGTGTTATCTAGTTGGTTAGTTAGAGATAATTAGTAGAGTGTATAAGGTAGAAATAAAGCATTTAATATGGTTGTTGGGGAGCTTTTGTTCTTCATGTTTTTGGGACTTGAATCATACGTGGGGGGAAGACGCATGAACATGTGGTTGATGCAGTGAAAGTGGTTTGTTTTCTGCCAAATTTTCTGCTGGGAAGGTGTTCCGGTCGCCCAATCTATATAAAATTTTTGGATTTGCTAGAATATGTGAAGAATAATCAACGCGATCTTTTGATTAAAAAAAAGGAACCAAGATCAGTTTAGACATAATAATTGCCAGTGATAAAGTTAAGTGTTAAGTTGGAAGCATAAACTACATCTGTCAGCAGATTTGTGTCCTAAAGGAAGCCAAAATCATCATGTATCATAAAGAGTAATAATGTAATGGTCAGAATGTGTTTTTTTCTGGTCATTACCGCCATATTTATATATATAGGAAGTCGAGAGAAGTGTAGGAAGAATCAAATTTAATTGGTGAGTGTAATTATAGAAAGACATTATTAGGTCTCTCCTAATTTGGTTTTGTTAGTATGAGTATAATTTTAACACATTAAAAAGTAGTGTTAATTTTCTCCTTGTATTTGAGTGTGTCTAATTTTTCCACTCAGTCATATTCTCTTCATTATTATCTAAAGATAAATGATAGTGTTTAATTCCACTCTTTTCTCATCTTCAAATTTTAGTTGCTATTCTGTTCCATTTAGCTCTGGTATCCAACAGAACATGGGCCATGAATATATTATATGATGGAGAATCTTTGTACCTTAGTATTTAGGTACTGTGACTGATGCAAAGAACTTGACCTCAGACATGCAAGGACTTTAAGAGAGTTTCATTGCTCATCTATAACCTGTTAATGATCTAGTGTCACATGACTAATCACATTTTACAAACCTCAAACCACTTTATATCCTTCTTAGAAAACAAATTCTAGGCTTAGAATAAAGTAAGGTTGTATGAGAAAATTGTTGTCGTAAACCAATTTACAACCATTACTCCCCTTGCCCCTTGTTAGTTTTGTTCTCCTTCCTACTTGTCAATTCGATAGTCCATAATTTCCCTCACAGAAGTTCTTTATTTTTCTTTTTCCCCGTTTCTATTTTCAGGGCAATCGGCACTCACTCGCTGACAATTTTGAATACGTCATGCATGGGAAGCTCTACAAGATAACAGAGGATTCAACGCGTGAAAATGTGTATGTCCCTTACCAGTTTTAAAGTATAAGATTATGAAGAAAGGAATTGCTTGTTAACATTTATTTTAGTTTCTATGTAACTTTTGTTAATTGCTAATTCGCCATTTGGATGCTAGTGACCTCTTAACTATAGACACCTCTTCCTTTCGAATTGGGGAGCTGAAGAAGCGAATGACTCGAAAAGTAAAATAGAATATACTTAACTCATCATGCTATTCAGCTATTCGCCTGCCCTCGTCCTTTAAGATCCCAACTCATGATCACACCCTTACCTGAATTTGTTTTAAAATAGTTAGGAACATGAACTTGTATGATTCCGATTGACGCATATTGTCTCGATATAACTGCTCAGTAATTGAAAGTTGAAAACCAAAATGATTGTGAGATTATTTTTTATCATAAGCATAAATTATTGATATATACATGACTATTAGATTATAATTTGATTGTGGTATTCACAATGGTAATTTGATTTGTTGCATTGTATTATTTACAGGGAGGTTCTTATTTCATTTGGTGGGCTTCTGATGATGATGAAGGGAGATCCCTCTCATTGCAACAAGTTTGAGCTTGATCAGAAGCTTTATCTTCTCATGAGGAAAGTATGATGAGAACTAGTGAAGGAAAAACAAATTAAGGGATCTGAAAATTTTGGTTATCGGCACCTTTTTGTAATTACATGTTAGAAGAATTCATATACTGTTAATCTTCATGCTAACTAGATATTAATCTTACTCTAACCAAATTGTTTAAGGTGAGTAAAATTTCTTTTAGCTTATTCTTCTTCCTTAATGAAATTCTTAGAAAAATAATTCTTCTACATGTACAAAACTCAACAAAGAATTTTTGTGATAGAAGGGAAGTCACTTTATCATATAAATTATATTTTTATTTTTTAAAACATTTTGTTGGATAACTATTACGTAGTCAATAAAAAATATAGTTATTTTTGTTAATGATAAAATATTATTTTCTTCCTAACATTTGGATCAAATCCTAATTTAGTTTCTAATATTTTAAATATCTTATTTTAGGGTAAAAAATTTTCGGATCAGTTCAATGTTGTTTTATTATTAAACTTAACATGAATAATTAATGGAAAAAGGTGTTGTGGACGTTTAACATTATTTGTTGTTAAGTCATATTTTTTATTTGTTAGAAAAATAGGGCCAAAATATTATTGTATACTATGTTGTCTAATTCTCTCTCTCATACAAAATTTAGTAATCAATTATTAATGTACCAAAATTAATGAGAAAGCTTTTTATATTAGTAATCATTAATGGGTTTATTTATGTACTTAAATTAATTGTTTAAAATATTAATTATTTGTGTCAAATTTAATAGTGAGATAATATTAAATCTATTTAAAATATTTTAGAACTAAAATATGAAGTTTGACACATTAAGAATTAAATTAATATTAGACTCAAATATTGAGGATTAAAATAATACTTTGGGTTTATTTGAGTGAGCTTTTAAGAAAATATTTTTTTTAAATTATTTTTTTTAAAAGATCTTATAGAAAAATAAAAGTAATTTTATGTTTAGATATCTCATGCAAAAAGATATTTTTATTTATCAATGATGTTTGGGAATAACTCTATAAAAGTATTTTTTGTTTATTTATTATGTGAAAAACATCTTTTTTTTAATATTTTTTTTTAAAAATATATAAATTATACCTTTTCAAAAAAGATATTTTTTTTCTAATGTTTTATTTTTACTACTAAAAATTTATTAAAGACGCTAAAAATAAAAATATTTTTTTATCAATTTAATAACATCCAAACAAATTCTTTATCTTTTTTTTTGTTAACGTGACAATATATAATTCGATGCATGTGTAAGATCTGCATCATAATTCTTTTTATTCTAATAATTTATTAAAATAAAACTCTGCAACAAAATAATAGACATATAGTCACCAAAAAAAAATTATAAAGACATATAATTTGTACGGTAAGTTTTTTTTTTCCCTTCTTCTTGCGGTACATTATTTAAACTCAGTCTATCGAGTTTTAAGTAAGTATTTATTTTAGATAAAATTGATACATTAAAAGTTTAATATATTTAAACTCAGTCTATTTTTTTTTTCAATTAAGTCCCTTTTAGTAGTAATTGACTTAATTTTATAGGGACCTAACTAAAAAAAAAGAATTAATATAGGAACCTAAATAAAAGAAAAAAAAGTGTAGGGACCCAATTAAAAAAAAAAATTGGTGCAAGGATTCAATTAAAAAAAAAAAAAGTATAGGAACTTAATTGAAAATTTCGCGAAACTATAGGGACCAATAGAGTAATTAAACCTATTTATAATTGATGGATAAATTAAGTAACATGATATTAGGAATTTAGGATTCAACTCCAACTATTTGAATTCTAATAGAAACAAACAATTATTAGAAAATAAAAAAGGTTAAAAGTGAATATTTTACTCAGCTCTAATTCTTTTATGACTAAAGCTTGGTTTAGTAGAATTTAAAAAAAAAAAAAAGCTTTTCAAAAGCACAAATATTTTATTTTGTGTTAGTAAATAGAAAAATTATGTATTTATATTTGTAGCTTTTAAAATTTAAAAATATTTTTGAAAGTATATAAAGTTATACTTTTTAAAATTAATTTGTATTTATTAAAATTTAAAAAATCTAATAAAACTTCATATATTAGATATATGAGATTATAATTTGATTCAGCAAAGATAAGTACTATAAATTTACAATTTTTGAAAAAAAAAATTAAAAATCAACTCTAATAAACTATTTCAAAAAGTAAAAGCTTTATTAAATCGACCCTAAATATTGGATTGAAAAGAAGGATTTTTTTTGTTTATAAAATAAAAAAATTAACGGCGAATTCTATATAAATTATGGAGTTCGTTGCACCCCCAGCGAACTCTATAATTTATATAGAGTTCGCCGCCTCCCCCTGCGCCGCGAACTCTATGATGAGTTCGGCAATAAAAGCAGGTCCATTGGAGCTCAAGCAGTCACAACTTCTCTAATTACTTTCTTCTTTCTTACTGTTATTGTTATTGCTACGATGTCAGAAAATTCATTGTTATCCATTCATTACGATGGTGAAATAGTGTATGATGAAGAAGGTTCAATTATCTTTAGATCGGGCCAGCCGATAATTACGTATATGACAACGGAAGTCAACAGTTTAACAGCTTTAAAGAGTTTGATATTGCATGTCCTCGGGCAGCAGGAATCTAAAAAGGTGAAAAAAAATTATTACAGATATCCTACCGAGTTGGATGGCAATTTGTTTTATAAAAGGTATATTAAATTATAGTTGTGTTTTCTTTGTCTCTGTTGCAAGTATATTTATCACACCGTCGTTGTGAGCGATATTTGTGTTGTTTTGAATTAGGTATCGGTTGCGCGACGACGAGGACGTACAACTTATAAGGTCGTGGCACAACAAATGGACCAATATTCATCTGTTGGAGTTATACGCGTTTCTTGTTGACTTTGGTGGCCGAGGATCATCTGCAAATACTATCAATGATAGTCCAACGGGTGGCGTTGTTAGACGAACTATCAGAAGAACGATGGTGGATTTGAATATGCCATCTGAGGGTAGTCAGGAGGGGTCTAATGTTGAAGTTCGTAACGTTGACTTAATGGATGACGGTCTTGAAAGTCATGACAGTTCTAGTATCAGAGATCCGATGATGGAGCAGTACGAAGTCAACCACGATGAAGGAGAGGATGTTGACGAAGAACCACCCGAAATCCCTGATGATGGTGACGAGGAAGAGGAGATGAACTACTACGGTGACACACAGATTGCTCTGACATAGCCTGCCATTTCTCAACCATATGACCGGTCGGATCATTTCACTAGATTGAATCTAGATGCAATGACATCGGATTGGTCGTTCACCCAAGGAGGTCCCGAAGAAGGCCCAAGCAACAAGTTTGAGGTTGGACAACAATTTGGGAGTAAGAAAGAAGTCATGTTGGCAATTAAGCAGTACAACATCAGGAAAGCCGTGGAGTACAAAATAGTAGAGAGTGACCATTGGAGGTACAATGCAAGATGTATCCAGTTCGGACCCGGTTGTAATTGGAGCATACTTATATCATATCGCCGAAAGTAAGAAAGATGGGAGGTTAGGAGATACACCGGTCCTGATACTTGCGTACAAACTTCGATAGGGCAAGATCATCGTAGGTTGGATTCGAATGTCATTGCACAACACATTTTCACGATGGTCAAGGCCGATCCAACAATCAGCATCAGGGTTCTACAAGGAGGTGTGGAGAATCACTTTGGTTACAAGGCGTCGTACAGAAAGGTTTGACTTGCAAAACAGAGAGTCATAGCTAGAATATATGGCGATTGGGAAGAGTCATACAAAGAGCTTCCTCGTTGGTTATTCGCTATGCAAATGTACTTGCCTGGTAAGATTTATTTCCAGTTTATTTATTCGCCATTAATTTAGCCGTGTACAAAAAGCCGACTAAAGTATGTCCAATTTAGGTACTTGGGTGCAGTTAGTGGCACAATCGTGGCTGATGCAGGTCTGGAGCAAGTGGATGATGTATGGGCAGGTCCTCAGGCACCACCCCAGCAGGCACTAAATAATGGTCACCCAAACCGAATAACTCTGTGTGGGCCCACTGCAGGTACCATGTCATGTACGGGAGGGACGGCTACATGTCAATATGATGATATATCGGTAGACGATGGTTGGCCCAAGCCTTGTGACAGCCACCAAGCAGATGCGGGAACCACTCGCCACGACCGAATCTCTCGTCCAGCCTGTGCATGTCGTCAATGTTCAGTGGCCTAGTGGGAATGTGCTGCAGGCCACCGAACTGACGTACCACCCGGTCCATCTGATGCCACTCGACGATAGCAAAGTACAGCAGTGGACAAACAACCGCCGCCGAGGCATCTGCCTCTGCTATCGCCGGTGGAACTAGGCCAAAAAGCTGCGGGTCAGCATATGGCGTCCACTCAACGTGTTCACATAACACAGATGCACATCAAACTTCAAATAATCATACGCAATACGTACAACAGATAACTAAACATTAATTTCTTAGAAATAAACATTAATAACTTACATTCATCATCCCAATCCCGTTCAACGTACGCTTGTACTACCTCAACCTGTGCCTCGCCTGTGGCATTGTCCGGCCGGTACTGAACCCACCTACACAACCAACAACCATAACATTTTAGCCTTTATTTTTAATAAACTATATAATAATTACTTAAATAACTTTGGTTAGTGTTTATGATACCTCTCGACCAGGGGAAAGCGACGAGCATCAAACCCATCAGGCCGTATTAACGGAATACGGTGGTAGGCCCAAAGAAAGCATCAGGCTGACGCATCCTCTCAGGTTGCGCTGGCCATGCTCTGTGGCCCAACACATCTGGCGATACAGCCATGCCAGCACAGCAGAGCCCCACGACAACCGGCCACATGCATCAAGGTCCTCCAGCAGGGGAAGCCACCTGATATGCACCTGAGAGTCAGATGCATCGGGGAAGAGGATACCGCCGATCAACTGCATGATGTATCCTCTAGTATACCTCATCAGCCGCTCCTCTGTGGCATCCTGCTCTAGCTCTCCACAAACCGTGTTGTGGAACCAAGTAAGCTTGATAGTCCACTTAGTCTGTGACTGTCTGTCCTCTGGGCCAGTAACAACACCCAATATCTGCTCACACAACTCTTCAATGGTCCGTCCCTGGTGGTGCTGCTCCTACCCACCGATGCATCCACTGACAGGATCACCATCAATCCGAAATCCCAACTGATATGCCACGTCCTGCAAGGTGATGGTCATCTCTCCGCATGGCAAATGAAACGTATGAGACTCAGGCCTCCACCTCTCTATCAATGCCGAGGTAAGCGACCAATCATGCTCAAACTCCACCATGTATGCGACGTACTCAAAACCGGCTCGTCTCATATATGGCCTAATCTGCTCCGTCGGCCGTGTCATCAAGTTCCGTTTGGTGTGCAAGATCCGAGGCGCCTACCAAACAAAAAAAAAATAATTTTTAACAAAGAACGGTACCTTCAATACATACAATAGCAAGTTCACTTCACTCTTCACTTTTTTCTTCACTATAATAAAATAAAAAAAAAGGGGTTAAAAAATTATACCACTCGATCAAGCCTCCCAACGATGTGCTCAACCTGATCCAATCTATACATCTCATGTTCATAATCCAATAACTGCTGCTCCATCGAAACACAATCTACTAAAATAAAATCACATACTATATTATTAAAAAATTAACTAAATGAAAAATGGCTTATAAACTTACTAATTTTAAGCTTAACCTACTTAACTGGCGTCGTCATATTAATTTATAAGTAACTTAACCTTAAATTTTAGTGCTCACCTAATTACCTTCTAACTCACAACACAATGCTATACAAATAACTAAATTATCTAATAATGTACTTTCCTATATTCTTTTACATGATGATACATAGCCACTATATTAAAAAACGGTAGCATAAAATAATATACCTAATATAACAACACTAAAAAGTACATCTACCTATAAGTAATATGTAAATAATAAATCTATTATTTTAACTAATAAACGATCTATACCTAACAATTTTATCTAACATGTAAGCAGTAAACCAACTTAACATAAAAAAAAATAGACTGTTATTTATTAACCTGGAACTTAGACTGTCATCCACAATAAACTTTACGGATGTCGAAAAGGCAGAAAAAAGTAACAGAAAAATTCTAGAAGATAGAATAGAAGGAGAAAGTGACAAACCAAAATGGTCCCACACTGTTTATATAATGTGCCGAACTCATTATAGAGTTCGCCGGAGGCGACGAACTTGCTGCTAATTCAAAAAAAAATCGTATTTACAAAAATAAAGTTAAAAATTTGTTTTGAAGAAAATAATTAATTTTTTTATTTTGTAAAAAAAATCCTCGAAAAGAAAAACATATTTTTGTATACGTTTAACAGAAAGAATATAAACATGGTTTGTTTCTTAATAAAAAAAATAATATATTAAAAATATCAACAATTATTGAAAAAACTAACTTTCATATCATAAATTTTATTTTATGAACTATTGGTTCATTAAGAAAATGGAACCAGCACTGTTGGAATTTCTTATTAATAGGAAATTCCAAGAATAGATATCTAATGGATTAGATAATTTTTTAAAAAATAGTTATAATTTTATTGGTAGAATTATTTTTGTATATTGTTAAAATATAATTATTACAAAATATTAATTTGATTCAAAATTTCTATTATTTATATTATCATCAATTCATGTTATCTTAATTTTTTAACTAAAAAAGGTTAAGAGTGAGTAATATTTTACTCATCTCTAAATATTTTACTAAATATATCATCATTTATTCTTATACACTGTATCATCCAAGCTTAACTAACTTCTCTTCTGATTGGAGGAAAAAGAGCTTTTATTTGCATATAACAGGAAGGAGATAAACATTGTTTGTTTCTTAAAAAAATAATAAAATAAAATACATTAAAAATGTCAACCACTATTGAAAAAACTAATTTTGGGATTATAAATGGGGTTTTATAAAAGAATTAATATTTAAAGTGCTTCATAAATTTGCAGTCAAGTTTTAGTGTCATCCGTAAACTTAAAATCGTCCTAATTTTATTTCTGAACTTAACAATGGTTATCCCTAAAATGCTTTTCGGTGACAAAATGATGATCTGACTGGATAAAGGCCACGTCAGAAGTCACGCTAGACTGATAAAATATTGTTGTTTCAAGATGTTGTTTATGTTCTATTAAAGCGCAAAAAAATGAAATAGTAATATTTTATCAGTACAACATGACTTCTAACGTGGCCTCTATCCAACGACGTCATTGTTATTAAATTGAGAGACAAATTTAAAACAATTTTAAATTCAAGAACGACATAAAAATTTAAATACAAATTCATAGACCACTTTAAATATTAACTCTTTATAAACTATTAGTCCATTAATTAACAAACCCAGAATGCTAACACCAATAGAACTCCTACTTTTGAAATTTTCTCTTCAAAGGTCTCCAGATACATATGCAGCAAAGAGTCCAGACAATTATCAGAGTAATAATCTTTTTCACATATATAGCAGAAGTAAACCCGCACCTACATTATTAATGTATCACCAACATTATTAATTTATTCCACATCAAAATAATGCATACTTCATAAACTAAAATAATATTCACTAAAAAAATAAATTTATTATTTTCTTTTGATATATGAATATATGAACTACATATTTTTTCAAAATTTTCTTCATGCTACGTCAAAATTAAATTTTAAAATTTTAAAATAAAAAATAAAAATTCCAATCAAGTTTCTTATTAGAAGCCAATAACTCTAAAAATCAAACCCTCAAAAATCTACCATCAAATTAAAATAATAAAGATTTATATACAATTATCTTTATGTAAAATTAATAATTAAAAATTTTAAAATAATTATTTAATCAAAATTATTAAATTATTTAATAATTTTTAAATATCAACTCCACATAAATTTTCACTAATTAAAATATAATTAGGTCCACTCAAATCCAATAAAATCTTTCATTAAATACTATCAAACTCACAAGTCAAACCTTAAAACATTTTATCCATTCAAATCCAATTAAACCATCCATTAAAATCCAGTAAATCCAAAAATCAAACAAATTTACAAATTAATTTTTTAAAACCTACCATCAAACTAAGAAATATGTAGATATGGATAAGAATTGGTAAAAGAAAAAAGAAAATAAAAAAGTTTCACACTTAATTATACCTGCAATAAATGAAATTACATCCATTAACTCGCTCAACCCAACAAGAACAATGAGAACATTTACGCCATTGTTTCTTACAAATAAGCTTCGCAAACTTCACATCGTTATCGTGCACACCATGATTATAACAGCTTTTATCATGATGTCAAGGAACTTGACACTTCAAGCAAAACTCCTTACAATTAGGGCACTTCACTTTTCTCACAGACTTATCTTTACACTCATTGATGACCAATTCTGAGTAGAAAGGACAGCAACACTGATACTCCATCGAAAGGAGTGCCGATTTGACTGTTGTATCAAACCATTTATCGAAGATATTTTCGGGGATGAGAATCTTGAATGCCATTGGATCTAACTTTACGGTGCATTTCAAGTCAGGGCAATGGACGTTCTGTGCAGTGACGAATCGGGCGTAGTAAACGAGGTAGCGGCTGATGCAGTTATGGCAGTAATAGGGAGGGTGCATGCAATGGTGGTTGTTGTTGAAGACATTGCCGACAGATATAGGGAGGGTGCATATACCGCATGTTGGTGGCAGTGGCTGAATCTCTTCGTCGTTAACTTGGTTCTCATCAATGTCAGTGTCAATGGTATTTACATTATTATTCTTTTTTTGAGACCGAATCCCTAATTATGACCTTAAATTTTTGGAAATTGCCATATTTATATTCAACAGATTAATCATGTTCACATGATTTAAGTTTGGTGAGATTTTATATAGAAGATGAGGTGATCATGGATTGAATTTTTTTTTTGGTGACTCTAATGGATTGGATTTGGATATCTTATATTTGGATGGATTTTTATTTTTTAAATATTTTTTCTAAAGAAAACAATTATAAAGTTTGGGTAAACTACAAAAAATGCACTCGAAAATATATTCGAATTTTTCTATCGATAAAAATGTCTTCAAATAATTTAAAAATGCAATAAAAATATTTAATATTAAATATGTTTTTATCAAAAAATGCTTTAATTCAATATTAAATATGTTTTTATCAAAAAATGCTTTAAAAATTGAATTTTGATACTTTTTTATAATCATAATTTTTTCTTAAAATTTAATAATTTTTCATTAAATATATATTTTTTATAATTTTTTTGAGAATACATATTTCATACTTACCAGTTACCACCTTATTAGTACTACGGAAGATCACCAAATATCTTTCTAGTATCACATTTTTTTGTGCAATTTTACTTTGTTGCTTCTATATATAATTTAATTATTTTTATGTTTTAGCTGCGTCCTACCAAGATTGTCGGAGTAGGCTCCGATCCTAAAAAACCCACAGAGAATTCGGATGATTCTGACGAGAATCATGCTCCTAAAAAATCCAATGCTAAGAAAGGAGGTGGTCGAAGGAGAGAGAAATCCCAGCGATGCCATTCTCTGGTCGAAAAAACGTGAGTTTATTGATGTTCTATATTGAGATCTGGTCCCAGTAAGTCACAAAAAAATCGTTAGACCTCCCACTTCTACGGTAATATTTTATTTTGTGATTTGTATTTATTTTGTTATACTCACGTCGTCATTTATTGTCACAGTCGAAACCTACTTTTGCATCCTTGACAAATCTTGAAAGGAATGCTTCTTGCAGGGAGCTAGGTCGAATAACCTCTTTCTCAAGGGAGCTAGCTCCATAATACTCCATAATAATTTAAGAAGATTTGACATTTTTTATTTTTTGATGTCATGTCTTTTAATTAAGATAAAAGTTCAGGTACTATTATTTTTATATAAAATTAATAATTAAGAATTATTAAATAATTTAATATATTTAATTAAAATATTATTTAATAATTTTTAATTATGATCAATTTTACGTAAAACAATTATATGTGAGTCAATAATTTTTAACTATTAATTTTATATAAAAATAATTATATGTAAGTTTTCACCACTCTTTGATGGTAGTATTTTCTTGATTTTTCTGCCTAATAAAACGAACATTGCTCGCTTTAAAATAATTTCTTTGGGCGTTTTTTTTTTTTATAAACATCAACATATTTTTGTCTGTGGTGAGGATTACCATAGTTAGGGCTGGAAGTGAGTCGAGCTGAGTCGAGTTAGACCAAGTTCAAATTCGGCTCACAAAAATTGAGTTTCGCTCATTGCTCGACTCATTAATAATCGAGCATATTTCGTAAGTTCAAACTCGGCTCACCGAATGCTCACGAGCTGACTCAAATTATAGAAACATAAATACTTAATCTATAATTCTATATCAATAAATTATAACTTATATATTTTAAAAAATATTTAAAAAGATTAATTTTATATATTTCTATCTATCAATAAATTATAAATTTTTTATTGATGTCCTACATCAAAATTATATATAAAAAATAAATATAAAATTTCAAATAATTAAGATCATATATATATATATATATAAAATTATATATTACTATTTCATATGTATATATATAATATTAAAAATATAGATTAAATGCATATAGGATATGTGTATATATATAATCGAGTCAGTTTGAGCTTATCCAAGCTCAAACTCGACTCATTTAATTTACGAGCTCAATTCCAAGCTCAAACTTGGCTCACTAGCTCATCTTATCGAACTATTAACGAGTCGAGTTTGAATTAGCTCATGAGCTGACTTGACTCAATTTCAGCTCTAACCATGGTATTTGGTCAAGAGGACGACCCTCCTTTTTACGGGTTTTGTTTTTGGTGTACTCCTTTTTATGGTTTTTGACTTTTTGGTTAACAGTGATCTTATTCTTGTTGGCCCAATTATGTTCAGGCCCAGGATCAGGCCCATTAATAAGAAAGTAGCGAGCGTGGTAGCTGTACTGTTATACTGTAAGAGGAGTGTCACCTTGTGCATGCAGCAACCCATTGGCCAGCGGCAGACCCTTAAATAGAGCTCAGATCCGCGACGGATTAATCCTTGACCTGTCGGGTTGGGGGATACCGTAGGAAACAAAAAAAAAAATACTGTAAGAGGAGTGAGGTTGAGGAGTGTTCCCAAAATTCTCAATATCTTCCGATTCTTATCGTTTTCTTCTTCATCCTCCCATTTCAGCCAAAGCAACACTCCTCTTCTCATCACTCATCACTTTCCAAAATAAAAAAGAAAAGAAAAAAATGGCGTCGAAGCTTCACATATTTACAGGATTACCCCCGGCGCCATTTCATTATTCTTCTTCGTCGTCTACCTCGCTAACCAAGAAACCTCCTCTCACCACTTCCTTCTTCGGCAACGGAGGTAACACGTGTTTTATTGTCCTACGATTCGTTGAAATTAACTTATTCACTAACTTCGATTGTTCTTGTGCTTGAAGTTGTGAAGCTTAGAGGAGTGAAGGTTGTGAAGCCTCTGCGATCTTCCTGTTCCACGAATGGAGGTGGAGCTCTTGGTACTCGAATGAACCTGTTTGATAGATTCGCCAGAGTTGTGAAGGTGAATAACACGAACACTGGGAATTTTTTTATGAGAAAATATTTAGGTTTAGATTTAATATTCTCATTGTTATTTATCGTTATGGTTAGATTTTGTCATCTTAGTAATGCAGTCGTACGCAAATGCAATCATTAGTTCATTTGAAGATCCGGAGAAGATATTGGAGCAAGCCGTGCTTGAGATGAACGATGACTTGACCAAAATGCGTCAAGCTACAGCACAAGTTAGTTACTCCGTTTTGTTTCTTCAGAATTATTTGTTTTTGTTGCTTCGTTGTTTTTATTTGCTTGTTTTGAATATTTTTTATGACAAGGCATTAGTTATTGATTTTTATCCCCCAAAAAAAACGAGAAAAAAGAAGCTATTGGGAACTATTTGAGGTTTAGCTATAACAGTTGAAAGCTGAAAAGACGTTAAAAAAAAAAAAAGAAGCAATGCTTATGTCATTTTTTTTTTTGCTTCATATTCTATCTTAAGGTGTTGGCATCTCAAAAGCGGTTGGAAAATAAATACAAAGCAGCAGAACAAGCTTCTGAAGAGTGGTAATGTATGAAAGAATTATTATCTTAATTTACTTATGACCTTATGTGTATAAATACCACCTTGTGCTTTAAATATGATGTAGGTACCGTAAAGCACAACTTGCTCTTCAGAAAGGTGAGGAAGATCTTGCCCGTGAAGCACTTAAAAGACGCAAATCTTATGCAGTACGTTCCCTTATCCTCTGGGGGACTTTTGCTCTTTTGAGTTACTAGTTTTTGGAGAGGATTTTTTTTACATATAGGGATGTGCAAATAATCAAATGAAGTTTTGTTTTTTAATTTCCTTTCCTTGTTAAATGCGGTAGTATTTTTTCCTCCCTTCCTTTGATTAATTGAATTGAAACATTTTTTACTTATACTTGCTATGGTTCCCATTCATACAAGCATTTCTTAAAGGTCGATGGGAACTCCTTTGTCTACCCAAGTGATGTATTGCTGTATCAAATTCTCTTTCCTACAAGCATGCCTAACTCTTCTTTTTGTTGTGTACGCAAGTGATTTATTATAATAGTCAAATGTATACGTCTATGATGTGAATTGACTATTAAGGTTGTCATGTCCTGTTATAAGGTTTTGTGATTATCTGATGTTAGTTCAAATTTCTTCAGTAGTGAAAAGACCTTTTAATACTTAATATCTGTGAAGTGATTTTGTTTATATATTTCAATTCATTATTATAATAAGGTTGTCTTATTATATGCTTCTTATATATTGCAGGATAATGCTAGTTCTTTGAAAGCCCAACTTGATCAACAAAAGAGTGTTGTTGACAATCTTGTCTCCAATACACGGGTAAATGTTATTCTTTGTTGGTACATTTAGACTCTGAAATGATCAGTATTATAAAAGTATTTTTGAAGCACTTTGATGAATTGCAGTGCTGCCTCTTTGAATGTCACTCTGGATTAGTATTGATTATTGGGATGTATGTTCCTAAAACCTTACTAGATTGTTACACACCTTGGTTTCCTTAGGATGGATAGCTGTTATGTGTGTTTTCTCCAATCCTAGGTGTACCTACCTATAGAGTACCTGTATGTGTGAAGCTTATGTTACCTTCTTGTTTTCTTTCTACCATCTCAATGATGATATCTAGGAAAACCCTAGTCATAACCTATTGAGTTGTTGGGCTTCCACTAAGGTTCAACATCCGATTGGATATGAAATTCTCCATTCCTGTGATTGTATGATAAATCTGGGTTAGCTATGAAGTTTCAAGTAAATTATATTGAGTATACTAATATAAAACAGGAAATGGCTGAAAGAAATAGGCATAAGGATATGAATATGAGTGCGAAAGGAAGAGAAGTAATCCACTTGGGTTTTGAATATTAATGTAAATCCTAATGAATGAAAGTGGGCCTATAATGCTAATGTCAATAATGCATTTTAAATTTTGTTGAAAAGAAGAAATTCTTTAATATATTCGAGCTTTGTGTACTAGACCAATAATTTATGGTCCCATCATTTATTGAAGTCTAATTTTATTGCTAGCTAATTATAAGTAGCCCAGTGTTCGAATTGGGTGCATCAGGTTGGTTCAATAATTTATTGATGTTAATTTGTGTGCTGGATGTGGACACAATGCTGTATTTCTGCTGCTTTGTAAGAAATTGCATCTTCCCAGAATCCCATAAGCTGTTGAAAATTGTTGGGCTATTTTAATTATAACGCAGGATTTTTTTGTTATAACTAGTGATGTAAGTTTCTCCCATTTTTGCTTTGTTAATTGCTTGTAGCTTCTGGAGAGTAAGATACAGGAGGCGAGATCAAAGAAGGATACTCTGAAAGCAAGAGCTCAATCTGCAAAGTTTGTCCAAACCATTTTCTGATTGACTCGCATTTTATTACAGTCTATTCCTAATCCCTTTTAATCCTGGTTGTTGATTAATGTTCCTTTAGGACTTCAACCAAGGTGAGTGAGATGCTGGGAAATGTCAATACAAGTGGTGCTCTGTCTGCTTTTGAAAAAATGGAAGAGAAAGGTGAATAAAAATTATTGACATTACTCATTAGTTGTTCGGGTATATAAATATATAATAATACTATGCTGGTCTATCCTTGATGTATGCCCTTGCTTAAATTGGATTGACAGAAAGATATTAATGGTTCTATGCTTTGTATCCTGCTCCCCTTTCCTATATATATATATATAATCTGATATCTTGAAGCTTCTAGTGGTTCAAAATATTTGACATTTGCATTCATTTCAACAATCTGAATAGTTTTATTTGCATATTCACGAGTTATTACGATTATGCTGAACACATACCTTGTGTTTTATAGATTTTATGCCCTTATGTGTGTGCTATTCTTATTTCTTAAATTGTTGTAGTTCATGTAATTGTAGTCAAAATATATGGTAACAGAAGTTTATGAGTAATTTATGAGTAAAACTGAAGTTGGTATAGTTGGACATGATAAGTGCCTAATCAATATGTGAATAGTAGCTCAATTGGAAATGGCGTGTATGCCAGAACCATTTGCATGAAATTTCTATGTGCTTTTTATTATATATGAAATATAAGATTATTTTCTTCGTATTTATTTTATGTTATCTTGATAGTGATGGCAATGGAGTCCCAAGCCGAAGCTCTTGGCCAGTTAACAAGTGATGATCTTGAAGGGAAGGTAGGTAACTTGTGTACCATGTAACGTTCAAGTTTGTATATATAGTTACATGTTGAGCTTGTGAAAGAAAAATAAAAATAAAGCCAGCCTAGGTTTATAAAATGTATTGATGTTCTAATAATAATAATGGAAAATATATTCTTCTAAAATATTATCATAGCTATGTTCATTGTGTTTGTCACTGGGTTAGTATATAAATGCCTGCTAATGGGATACCAAAGGTAGTTATGCTAATTTGCCCAGTTCACCTCCCTTGGAAATTTTGAAAATCACCTCTTGAGAAGTTCTTCCTTAGGAAAATTGACACTGGAGTTCCAATGATTATGTTACAAACTTTTCTATTGTAAATATTTTCCTTTGGTTAATTATGATTTGAGTATGGCTTAGAACCACTAAACCACAGGATAACTCTAATTTCCAAATGTGTTTGGATTCATTGTCTGAGTTGGTGGTGAAATTGATTGATTCTCGAGTCTTATCTAGGGCCGCATCATCCCTTGATCTTTAAATTCATGAAATTTGTGAAGTTTGAAGTTGCAAAGGCTGTACAATTTATTTTTTGATTTTTTTGGAATTATGGATTCCCCCCCAACATGAACACATTAACTGTTGATTTTTGCAGTTTGCAATGCTAGAGAGCTCATCAGTTGATGATGACCTTGCAAATCTGAAGAAAGAACTCTCTGTTGGCTCGAAGGTATGCTTCGAATGACTGTTATCTTTCTCCAATATCATTATATCATGATAAACTAAGTGAAGGGAGAGAAATTGTTTAGTTCCCACATGCTACATATCTTTTTAACTATTCATTCTTTAACTGTTTGCTTGAAGCAGAAAGGAGAGCTTCCCCCTGGAAGAAGTAGCACAACTAGCGCCAACACCGGAATTCCATTTCGAGATGTTGAGATAGAAAGGGAGCTTGATCAATTGAGGCAAAGAGCAAAGGATTTTTAAAAGGCATGGAATGTTTTTTTCGTTTCTTCGTATTTCATGCTTGAATTTCGTATGCTTCAGATATCAAACACTGTACAGTTAAGTGCCAATCGCGATTAAAATTATTTACAACCAAATGCTGGATGGAAAATGGAATAGATAAGCTGCATGCTTCTGTAGCTCATGTGTGACATCTAAGCACACTGATATACTGTAGTATATCTAAGATCCGAACCCCCCCCCCCCCCCCCCCCTCTCCTTCTTTCCCCTTTTTCTGAATTAAACCAAGTAGCGCTTGAAAACTGTTGATTTTGATGTATTAAGCCCCTTCTATTAGATTGATAGATATCTATCTGTCTTGTGCTTTTAAAACGTTCAGCATCATCCAGATAGCTTGGCAATAATTGTTTTTCGGTGTAGATTTATACATTTCAGGTTTTTGTGCTTTTATTTATCTTTGGTGACGGAGGGTGTTAAAAATGGGATGACATTTTCATCAGTGGCTTCATGTATAATTTTACATATTAAATTTTATCTATTAGCTTTTTTTTATGCATAAATACTTAAAATGATAAAATTATAAAATAGTAAATAATAACCATAAACATTGGTATTAGCTTTTTATATGTTGTACATAGATAGATGCGGTAATTCAAATAACTTAGTTAATCAGTCGATGGTGTATTATAAAAACAATGTCCTGATCATTGGTTAAGACGTTCTGATTCTAGATAATTTTAGTTTTTGTAAAACGAATTTGACTAAGTATTCAAGTGATGCCAAGTATACACAAATTTTATGAGATATTATATAGTACCTACTATTTTACCTACTAAGAAACATGAATTAGCATGGGATTATAAAATAGCGAGTTAAATATAATTTCTTGTTTCTATGCTACTTTCTCCGAAAGGACAATGGTATGGGAGAGTGATACAAATTTGTATCAAGAATTAGAGAGAATAGAAGAGAAATTCTTAGAATTAGGGTCAAAGAGAGAAAGTAGAGTTTTTAATTACATTATATCTATCTACGTTATTACATCATATTTTTATTTATAATTCTCTAATTGGGCTAGTCCAATACTAATCTTATTATTACCCTACCTTTTAAAATAATTTTGTTCTCAAAGTTGCAGGAAAATATAAATCCTAACGAAAATTGTAAATTCTAATTACTGGTAATTAAAAAAAAATACCAGTAATCCTAAAATAATATTGTCTATGCTACTATTAAAAAAAAAATTAACCACCAAGATTCTATTGTTTAAAAAATGCAAGACCCATCAGATTAAAATAATTTTCTTTAATGTTTGGCTCAATTTTTAACACATTTTTGCTGAGAACGGATTTGGACTTGGTTCTTATTAAAAAGGCCTAACTCATCCCCAGCGGCTCCTCCCTTCTCTTCCCTGGGTTTCACTACTGTCTGGAGAACCACCAGTGTCGCGCGTGCCTCTTCCCCTTCTGTCACCGCCTCGCTCTTCGTCCTTGCTCCTTTCTCACGTGCCACCCACAGTGGAACGAGCCAACAACCGCGTGTACCGCTATCGTTGGAGAACTTGAGGCTTGGCGCCTCTGCAACACGATCCCAGGGAAATGATGCCGCCATGAACGGTGGTGGCCTAGCCGCTATCGACGAAGAATGGCGGAGCCAGCCATTACAAAGAGCTTACGATTCTCCTTCACGCGGCCCGACAACATCATAGAATCGCCTCCGAGATAGGATTAGTATTGGGCTAGCCCAATTAGAGAATTATATTATAAATAGGAAGGGACGAGGGCATCCGATCTCGGAGGTGATTCTGTGACGTTGTCGAGTTGCACGAAGGAGAACCGCGAGCTCTTCGCAAAGGTTGGTTCCGCCGTTCTTCGCCGATAGTGGCTAGGCCACCACCGCTCATGGCAGCATCATTTCCCTAGGATCGTGTTGCAAAGACACCAAGCCTCGAGTTCTCCAGCGATGGCGGCACGTGCGGTTGTTGGCTCGTTCCACTGTGGGTGGCGTGTGAGGAAGGAGCAAGGACGAAGAGCGAGGCTGTGACGGAAGGGGAAGAGGCACGCGCGACGCTGATGGTTCTCCTGGTAGCAGTGAAACCCAGGGCAGAGAAGGGAGGAGCCGCTGGGGATGCTGCAGAGAAGGGGAGACGCATTGCAATTCTGAAGGTGATGGACAAGAGAGAAAGTAGAGTTTCCAATTACATCATATCTATTCACATTATTACATCATACTCATATTTATAGTATAATTCTCTAATTTGACTAGTCCAATACTAATTCTATCAGAGCTCTCTGTATTTGTAGCCTCTAAAAGTTCATGGGTCGGCTTGGGCGTATTTAATTAGATTCGGATTTTATTTTGATTCGACTCGAAATTGATTTAAAATAAATTGGATCGATTTGATATAAAATTAGTATATGTAAATTTGTGAATTTTATATATTAAAGTAATAAAATTTTACTTTTAAAAATCAAATTTAATAAATATTATATCATATTTATACTAAAATAAATTATTTTAAAACAAAAATAATATCATATAATATAAAAAATATTAATTAAAATATAAAAATATAATATAATATTACTAATTTTATTTTAAAATATATTTTTTGTTATTAAAAAAATAACTTTAGACTAGATCAAATGGCTCCAAGCATAATCCCAAATCACTCAAAAATAACATGGGATAAAAATAACAAATTAAAATCCGGCAAAATATGCCTTGTATAGTTGTATCGAACTCTTGAACACCCCTAGACCCTAGTAGCCTCTGACTTGAGTAATTTTGTTGTTTTCTTTAGTTTTCAACAAAGTACATGTGAGCATGAGTCAGCCCTCAAAGGGGTGGTTGATTTATCAAAAACCGTGTGGGTTGTTGAGTTAGAATTTGGGACTTGCTACAATAAAAGTCGTTGAATTGTTGTTAAATTCCCTCACCCAAACTATTGTGTGTTAAAATTTTTCAGCATTAGGTTACGTGTGCCGTACTATGATTTCCATTTTCTCGGGCATAGTCAAATATAACAGAAGTGTAGTTAGTCAAATTCCATTTTTTCCGACCAGGAAACATGATTCATATATATGATAAAACAAAATATTCCCAATATCACATAAATTGTATGTCGACTCTACTTGCCAAAATGTCTTCACTCTTGAGCATGGACGAATTCATAAATAACTAAAATAGGCACATCAAAATTAAAAATATTTTCTTAATATCCAAATCAATGTATATCTTATATAAAATTATAGGAATAAACTTAAAAGGTAAAATATAAAATAATAATATGGTTTAAATCGTATAACGCTATAATTTGATAAAAATTATTAAAATAAATTTAATTATTTAAAATTATAATATTAAAATATTTAAAGAGTTAAAATTTGTTGTGTCAATAAAGAAAAAAACACTTGAATCTTTGAAAATATAGTAACATAGGGTTTGACATTTTCAAAGAAGAAATTGAAATTATTATTATATATACATACATACCCGGCAAAGCAAGTACGTCATACATAATTCACATGCATGGCAGCTTCCTCCAATAACATTTCTTGGTCAACACGCAATTAATTAAATCCCTTCAAAACAATGTGTCCACTAAAAAAGTCGAAAAAAACCACCTCGAATTTACCACTATCACTAGCTAGCAGTCTCCATTTTGCCACACTATAAAAAGGCACCAATTTCTTCTCTCACTACTCACAAATCATAACAACCTCAAGCTTCAATTCCAATATTAATTTCCACAAACACTCTCACATAAATATATTATTCAATATATATAATCTACAAAAATGAGTTCCACTACTACTACCCTTTTAAATTTGGTTACTATTATTGTTATATGTTTGGGTATTTTGATGAGCCATAATAATCAAAGTGGGGTGGATGCAGGTAGGGTTTTATTAAGGGGTTCTTCAAATTCAGAGGATTTTGCAAGTGCCAACCACCTTCAGTCATATACATTTTCTTCATCTTCATCAGCATATGAACATGCCAAGAACACCATGGCTTTTTGGCTTCAGCGTTTGGCTTCTGGACCAAGTCCTAAAGGCCCTGGTCATTGATATTCATTATATATTCTCCATCAAATTAAATATATATACTTACATAGATGACTAGCTAGCTCAATTATTATTATTTTATTGAATCCCATAATACCTTTTTATCTTATTTATTTATTTATTACTTTAGCTCAAGATGTGTGTGTTAGTTATATATAGATGGAAACTTGCATACGGATCTACCAAAATGCAGAATATATGATTCACGTATATTCATTTAATAATATATTCTTTTGTTATTTAATTTAAGTAATTGCAATATCTATTAGCCAATGAGTAATAGCTCAAATGACATAGTCTCTCCATATTTATTTTCGAGTCTCTTATATTTGGTAAAAAAAAATTGCAATATCTATTAAAATATCATAATTAAAAAACAAAATCAGAAAAATATCAAAGAAAATTAAAAAAAAATCAATGTAAATAAAATATATGAATAACAAAAATAATACTTTTCTAATTCTTCGTTTTTTTTTCTAAATTATAACAACTTCAAGTTTCAATTCCAATATTAATTTCCACAAACACACACATAAATATATTATTCAATATATATAATCTACAAAAATGAGTTCCACTACTATTAACCTTTTGAATTTGGTTACTATTATTGTTATATGTTTGGGTATTTTGGTTATTATTATTTTTGTTATTCATATCTTTTATATGTGATTATAAGATTCTTACCAATATATAGATCGAGAAGAGTAATATTAGAGAGACAAAAAAAAAAAAAAAACCAAAACTTATCTTATTTAGCATTTATTAAGTCTCTAATTAATTAATGAGTCCCAATAAATCAATTTGACTTGCAGTTACTAATTTCTTTATTTGGTGACAATTTCATTATGCATGTACGGATAACGAGACTTAATGAGAAATAAGAGCATCTAACGCTTGGTCAAATTTTAATTTCATTTTAAGTTTTATAAAATGATACATAAATATTTATAAAATTATATGTGATAAATAATAATTTAAAATTAAAAGTAAAATTTGTTCCTCTAATTTTAATTTTAGTTTAGTTAAAATTTTATATTATTTTTAATTATTTCATCAATATAATTATATAAATAACAAAATTTTATTAATTTTCTATTAAGGTGACACCGTATTTTTAAGATAATACCAATTTTATTTCATCAATCAATTTTAATACAGATTTTAATTCTAAATTAATTTATTTTTTAAAAAAATTAAAAATAATACTTTAAAAATACTCTATTAAAAACGCTCTAATAGTTCATATTAATAATTTAATATTATTTAATTGCGAAAAAAGAAAACTACATAGTGTATATATGATGAGCACTACAAACATTAGTGATTAATAATGTTGACATTGTCTTTTGTTGGGCTTGGTCATTATATATATCATTATCCATTTGATATTTTTTATTTTTTATTTTTTATGTATTAGGCTTTGCTTTCTTCTTCTAATTGGCTTTGATTTCTTGTAGACCCTAATTAATTAAAGTTAACTAGTGGCTGCTTAGCTTCGTGCAAACAAAGTAACAAACACATTAGTTATTTTGATTAATAATTTAATATATATTGGTCCTCACCAAACCCAAAGGACTAAGCAGCTGACATTAAACTAGTCAAGAAAAACATTTTCCTCTTAATAATTTCCAAAATAAAAAAAAAATAGACGTTATTTGAATATGTAATAGTTTAATTTTTATTTATCACAATTTCTTGATCTTTAAATATACCTTGATATCTATCTCAAATGGACATTAATTTAAATGAAAGAAAACATTGTTAGTTTAAAAATTATCACTATCATCTCATGGGGTAAAAAAATATCAAACTGAAACAACGGTAATATTAGGAAGACAAAATGAACAGTCAGAACTTATTTTATTTAGCCTTCATTAATTGCTATAATAATTAATAAATATTAAATAAACTAAGTTCAGATTTTTTTTGGCTAATTTTTTTTATTACTAAATATTTTTATTGAAACAAGCACATTAAAACTTGTATATATGTTACTTTCCTCAAATTCCTAAATAGGATCTCATTCATGAGTGAGATCTTTATTGACATAAATGTATGTATGACATGATATCCAAATTTATAACCCTAAATAATGATGAGTTTAGAAGTAGTCACAAGCAACTAGCAAGTAAGATTATCACCAGGGTCAACACCTAATTGTGAACAATATTGTTTGTAATAATTAACCCTAGCCTGAACAGTGGTAGGGTTAGCACCATCACACTCAAGTTGACCATTGATGGCTCTAATGGTTGCACCAAAGCCTTGGCTAACCACAGGTCTCACATTCTCCATCCAATACCAAAGTCCAGTCTTGAAGGCCACAACAGGGTCATTGGCCACAGTCTCAGGTGCATTGAGCCCATCAAACCCAATGTTCTTCCCTGCAGGCCCATAGTTGAAGTTCCATGATATTTGAATTGGGCCACGCCCATAATACCCTTTGTTTGGGTTGCATGGATATTCTGTGTTTGTTTCATCACAATAGTCCCTTGATGCACCATCTATCTCTTCTATGTAGCAAAAATCTGCATTCACATTTACATCTTGCAATAATTATTTTGGATAATATTTTTGAAATAAATAAAAGTACAGCAAACTCTTAAATAGAGTTTAAATCATGATAAACTAGTCATTAATTTATTGGGTTGAGAGATACCGTAGACAACAAAAAAAAGACAGCATACATATATAAAAGTTCCTTTGCTTGTAAAGATAAGGACAGAGAAACAAAATATCTTGCTCTTTTTTTGTATCTTTTATTAAAAAAATCTGTTTTTTTTTAAAGATTATTGAAGAAGAAACTGAAAATAAGTAAAAACAGTAAATGAGATTTAATTATTTTTAGTACTTTCTATTTTTTCTATACAAAATCTTAAACAAAATTAAAAGTGTAATATAAGAGTGTATTTAGTTTGTATTTTTATTTTTTTATTTTTAATATTTTTAAATTTAAAAATTTTGTGAAAGAAAAAAAAATAAAAACATGAGGTAAAAATAAAAAAATTATTTATATATTTTTTAACAAAATCATATAAATAGAAAAATGCTAAAATGAAAACGTCAAATCAAATGCACTATAATTGGTTTTAGTGTTAGTTTATAGTTATTCATTAAATTTTAATTGTTGTAGAATATATAATTAACAGTAAAAACTATTTTCTTTAAAAAAATCATAATTATATAGGCTTATGTTTATGAAAAACTACCTAAACCTAATTCGATCGGCCAAACCGAAGGTAAGTATGACCGACACCATTCAAACCGAGCCAATCTGAGTCTATTTTGGCCGGTCGAACAATAATGCAAGTATGATTGACTCTTATCAACTAAAATTTATCCAGATCGACCCAGAATGTTTTCTATTTTCAGAATAAAAAATTATAAAAATAATAAAATTCTTAATTTTGTTTTACTTATTGTTTTTTCACCTCACAAAATTTTAAAATAAAAAATACCAAAAAAAAAAAATCAATCAAACTCGTATCCAGTGTTTTTATGTAAAGTTAATAGTTAATAATTATTAGATAATAATTTAATTAAATTTTTTAAATAATTTATTGATTTTTAACTATTAACGCGTGAAAACAAAGAGATAAATAATATTTTAAATTTAAATAATTTATTTATTTATTTATTTATTTTTAACTAAATATAGGAGACTCGAACTCGCAACCTCTTAATTGAGTATGAGGAGTATAATCTTAAACGGTATAGTCTCCCATACTCAATTAAGAGATTACAGGTTCGAATATCTTATCTTTGGTAAAAAAAAAAAATACGAATAAATATACAATAACGTACGTCCAGTTTCGTGGGTGAAATGAGCAAAAGCAGCAGCAATCTCACGCTTGGAGTCATCAAGAGTATCAAGATTACCAAACTGATCATAGGAATTGAGGGCACTGAGGAATGCATCTCTGGAGTAGAACTTCTTCCCAGCACAGCTATCATCAGCTTCATCAATAATACCATTGAAGAATTCCTGTGTCACTATGTCACCAACAGAACCATCACTTTTCACCATGCCCATCATTACCCATATTCCCATAACACACATCTTTAGCAACAACCTTTTCTCCATCCTCATATTATCTTTCAAGATGTGTGATATGGTTAGTTATAGGAACATAAAGCTAAAGGAGGTGTATTTATATTGATTAGGAGGTGCTGCATTGGCCACGCTATCCATACACAATATTTGTGGGGCTACGTTGTGGATGGTTGACATTTTAGTGTGAAAATTATTGGGAGAATAGTATGTGTTTGTGGAAAATTTTGACCTTGACTTTGATATTTCTCCCTCTTTTTGTAGTGGTGTGCGCTGTCCAGTGTCCACTACTATAGAAACACTAGCAGGATAGATAAATTAGTTAAAACATTTGACAAATTTTAGTTGGATGATAGGATGAGTGATTGATAAGTTGTTTATTGCTTAAATAAATTTTGAATGTTAAAAAAAAAGAAAAAAAAGAGAAGAATAAAATTTTTTTCGCTTTTGTATAGCGGGCCTCAATGAAAGGTCTACACGACAAAATTTAATACGAACAAAAATTTTATAGATAAAATATTTTTTTGATCGTATTAAAAAGGTTATAAAATTTCGATACATTTATCTCTTATTTTATATATAATGAATTTATTTGAACCATTCGAACCGAGATGTATAGCACTGTTTCCTAAGAACAGTATATCTACCAATTTTACTATAGCGATTTATTCGAAATCATAATAATTTATTTTGGTTTGTGTATATAATAATTTATTATTAGTTAATGATATTTTATTAAATGAAGTTCAAATCTATTAAAATGAGAAATAATGTGAAAAAAAAATTACTTAAAACATTTAGTAGTGTTTTAAAAATTTTATAATAATTCATTATTTAAAATAATATACATGTAATTTAAAAAAATAACAATTATGAAAACATACAAGTATTTGTCGGATTGAATTGGTCTTGGTCTAAGGCTATTAAATTAAATAATGGTGATTGGCAGTGGTGTCGCTGGTTGAATGAGTCCTCTTTTCTGACTAAACATGATTGGAGACTGTTTTTTAGTGCCTTATATGTTCATCATGTTGTATCTTGAGAAGAAATTAAAGAACTGATATAATAAGCTAATATCATTGTTACATGACAAGTAATTGAATAAAAGCATCCAAAATTATATTACTGAAGAATTTTATAAAGAGTAATATTATAGGACAAGTAAATATTATTATTTTTAGTTAGTATTTAGTCAATAATAATTTATATATATATATTTATTAGAATTTTGTATACAATAAATATATAATTTTTATATTTATTTATTAAAGTTTATACACATAAATTAATATAATTTGTATCTATATTTTTTAAAATTTGTACATATGAATTAGATAATAAAATTTATTTGTTAAAAATAATATAATATTTATACTGATCAAATAATAACAAAAAATACTAAAAATTACTAATTCAAACTATTTTTCTTCTATAAATAATTGCCAAAGTAAACCAACTTGTGAATAATAATCGAATTAAATTCAAATGAACCATTTGTAAAAAGGGTACAAAAATTCGACAAAATTTTTATATTAACTATATAGGGTTTAATACAATCCTTTTTTAATTAAAAAATAATATATTTTTTTTATGTTTCTAATTACGAAAGCAGACTATAATCTTTCATAAGAATAATTAAATTATTTCAAAGTAATATTTTTTATTCAATTTTTTATTGACTTTGAAATTTTTTCTTTTATTCGAACTCCTATATTTATTTAAACGGATAAATAAATTAACTATTCGACCAACCCAAATTAATTTTCAGAAAATTTAAAGTTAATGTTATGAATTATGATAATATAAGCTTATTCACACTCTCTGAGCAGCATAACAAGCAAGCAAGCAATCTGCAGCTTTATTCCTACACTAATTATTGGTATCTTCTTTTGGTCTTCATAAATATTCCCTCATTCTTCTGTGATTCTTTTCCAATAAAATCAACATATAACTAAAACATGAGCCTGCATTACTTACTTGAAAAGGCCATTAATTAGTCTTTGAACGCAACACAACATCCATAGATGATTATAAATGAATTCTAAACCAGGAAAAGAATTAGCCTTTAATCTTATAACTGAGCCTGAAACTCTAGTTGTTGAGTTTAACCAAACTGAACTTCAATGAAGCAACAAGATTTAACGTGTAGCACAAGAAACAGTTATTTAGTATTTAAGGAACCAATTTGGTCTATACTCATAAAACAATTTCATCAAGAGAGTAATTAATTACATGTTTAGGAGTTTAGAAAAACTTTTCATACGGCGCAACGATGGTGTCGCGCAGATTGGAGTACAGAGTGTAGAGAGAGTACTGTCTTAGATTCTTGACTTCATACCAAGAATTAAGAACATCAAGATTCTTGTCTGTCCCTGAGAATGCCAATTGTATGCCTATGTTGCAGCCACTACCTCCATTTTCTTGACACTTTGAGTTTGGAACTGCACAATCTGTGTTGTTCAGACAAATGTTTCCTCCTCCGGAGCACGAATTGCAGCCGTAACTCTTCCAGAACAAGTTTTGAAGGGTTCCCCCACTAAATTCAAGAACCTGTGTGATATTAATCAATCAATCAAGACTATTATTGTTAAATGTGTTTGCTGTTATGAAATTACTTATCCTAAAAATTTAAGTTGACAGAAAGATGCACATGCATGATTATATTTCTAACACGTCTTACTGAAATTCTTTCTTTTAAACAACAAAAATCGAATTCTAAATCTTTGGTCATAAGAACTCTGATATCATATCATAAAACTATTTATTTCAAAAGTTTAAGTTAATAGAAGAAGATACTTAAATAATTATATCTCTAATTTACTAGAGTGAAACTAGTAATTGTGTGTGATATTAATCAATCAATCACCATCCAAATTTTAGAATTACAACTTCTCCAACAGACTTATTGTTAAATGTGTTTACTGTTATGAATATTTTCAAAAAAGATAGAAAGAGGTATATGAATGATTATATCTCTAACACGTCTTTGGAATTAATAAGAATCGAATTCTATACTTTTTGGTCATAGAAACTCTGATATCATAATCATATCATAAAACTAGTTATCTCAAAAACTTAAACTAATAGAAAAAGACACGTAAATAGTTATATATCAAATTTACCAGGGTGAAGCTAGTAATTGTGTGTGTGTTATCAGCAAACATGATTGGAAGTGATCTTGCCGCATACTTCTGTCCAGCAAATGCAACCATATATCCACTACCCGAAGCCTGATCATTTCGAATTCATGAAAACCTCTTAGATACTTTTATGAGATCAATTAACTCTAAAAACTTAAGCTGATAGAAAGAAATATACGAACGATAATATAATTACATACCGTGTCGTTTCTGTTAACGGTGAGTAAGGAGATCTCATCAACTTTTGGCCTAAAGACAGCAACGGATGCACCGTTGCTGGCGAGGCCGAGGCGGCGGTCGCAGGGGGAAAGCTGAGGACCACCATTGTCCTGTAAGAAAGATTGTTTGTTTGATGCAAAAGCAATTCCAAAGGTGAAACCATCTCCTGTCTGAACCTTAGCATCAAGACATGGACTATAAACATTATTTGTGTCACCTGCTGCATATGTTGTTGTAACAAACATGCCCATCATCATTATCATAATCAAACATGTTTTCCTCCTCATCATCTTGGTCATGGAAAAAACTTGATCATCATCTTCCATCATCCCCTTCAAAAGGGTGATGATCATTCTGTTGAAACCATAAATCAATGGGGTTAAGACAATTGTCACAACTCACAACAATGTTGTATATAAATTAATGATTCTGTGATCTACATGTGGATGAAGAATAGAATAGAACAGAACAGAACAGAACAAGGTTTTTGGTGATAGAAACAAAGTAATGTTAACGTTTGCACTTTGCATGATTTAATAGCATACACGTTGCACATTGATTAAGCCTATGATATATTATAATTAAACAAGAACAATGATAAACTTTTATTTTTAATTAAACGAATGTCAAAGTAAGAAATATATATAGGAGTTTTGAATCTGAAGAATGTAAAAACTAAAAAGAATTGAATAAGTTGAAGGCTTTGCGTGTCTGTGATTCCAAGACATTGAAAAAGGAAGATTTTTAAATAGATGGGTGGTGGTAACCTTAATTCAGAAGCAATTTTATACGGATGTTGACTTTTTCCTGGAAATTTCAAATTGATAGTAACAAAACAAAAGAAGATAAAAAACATGACGATGAACAATACCTTGTTCTATCCACAGGTTCAGGAACATGGACCAAATGAGATTTACTACATAAATTTTAAGCTAAAAAAAAAAAAAATCTATGTAACCGGATCACAGGTTTAGTTTCCAAAAGTCATGCAAATGTGGATTAACAAAAATTAGTCATGCATAACGATGATAATGAAATGTAAATGTTTTCTTCTTTTAAAAATATATTTAATTTTGTAAGATAGACTTAAACATAAAGTTTATAATATGAAAATTTTAAATTTACTAATTATTTTGCACATAACTCAAATAAACACACATATATTTAAAAAAAATATTACTTTGAATTGAGTATGGGGAGACTATGCCATTTGAGCTATTATGGCTAAAAATTTGGAAAGATACGAGACTCAAACCCGCAACCTCTTAATTGAATATGGGGAGTCTATGTCATTTGAACTATTACTCATTGGCTATTATTATTATAGATTGACAAAGTTAAGAATTTATTTAATATTTTATTTGATCATATTAACTATAAATAATTAATTATATTAATTATTAAATTTGAATGAAATAAATAAATTAATTTTGTTTTGATTGGATTTGCATTAATTTTTGTCTTATATATTTTGATTAATAATTTTAAAAAGTGTTATAATTTTTACATAATATATTTATAAGGTATTATTTATTTATTTACTTACTTCATTGAGCCAAACAATTGTAATTAATTTATTATATTAATTATTTAATTTAATTTATTATCATATTAATATTTGAGTCAATATTTACTAAAAGTTTTTGTAGATATATTTTAACAAAAATAGTTTTTCATAAATTTTTTTGCTATGATAATAAAAAAGATAATTTAAGACAAATTGTATCTTTTATTAGATTGTACTTGTTCAAATTTTATCTACAAATTTAATCACTAATATTATTAAAAAAAATATTTGAAAAAATAAAATTCTAATATAAATATTTTAATTTAATCATAAATTATATATTATTATTAATGAAAAATTATTATACTTTAAAAATAAACAAAATTATTACTCATTGATTTTATTATTTTCAGTATTGAAAATAGTTAAACTCTAAATTTAATTAATTTTATAAAAATTTTATAACAAAAATTATTATGCGTATTTTTATTTAAAAATAAAAAAATATTATATATTTTCGTATATTATCCGTATATATACATGGATACATATACTAATTTAATTATTTAAATTCGACTTGAGTCGTACACTTGATTATAGTGTGTGATGAATCTCTCAACACGAATATATACTTGTATTCACATATCTTAGCTTAAATCTAAAATCTTGATTAAACGTTATTGAGTTAGTAATTACTCTAACCAGGCCAAGTGATTATTGTAACGACCATCCTTCTAAAAACAAAATTAAATTCGAAATTTAAAAATCAGTCGGAGATAAGTTTAGAATTTTGAATTTATGGATAGCAACCTAGTAACCACCATCCGTTTGAAATTTAAAATATCTCAACCATCCTATCCCCAAATGTATATAAATAGGAGATCATCCATAAGTAGAAAATCACTCCTCTCAAATATTAATCCTCTCCCTTCTCCTCTCAAATAATATTCTATGTGCAAACACAAGAGGCAAGCTCGAAGAAGAAGCGTTCGGAAAAAGAGTAGGAAATTATGTCTTTCTCACTTTATGTTGGCATGTAGTATGTTCTAGTTATTTTTCTTCCATCCATGCATGGTTACTATCTTTCATGTGTCTCATAGCATTAAGTACCTTTTTCTCATCCCTTATCCATATTGACCATGTCTATCTATTTTTGTCATTCATAATCTCTTGATTCATGAGTACATACCTTTCTACCACGTTTTATTTAATTATTTAGTATATCCTAATTTTATCCGATGCATTTACATGACTTTTCATATCATTATATCATCAATGTTCCTTTAATGTTGAGAGTACATACCTTTTTACCATGTTTTATTTAACTATTTAATATACCCTAATTCTACCATGTGCATTTACATGACTTTTCATATCATTATATCATTAATGTTTCTTTAATGTTGATAGTACATACCTTTCTACCATGTTTTATTTAACTATTTAATATATCCTAATTCTACCATGTGCATTTACATGACTTTTCATATTATTATATCATTTATGTTCCTTTAATGTTGAGAGTACATACCTTTTTACAATGTTATATTTAATTATTTAGTATATCCTAATTTTATCCATCTTCATGAATGCTTCTTATATAACCCTCTTTTTATGTATGCTTAAAATAACATTGATTGTAAATTGAACGGAGAGAATGATCCTTCGGTAAGGGAAGGTGACCCCAAAGACAAGATATCGAGATGATCCCTCGGTAAGGAGGGTGATCGATCGAGATGATCCTTCGGTAAGGGAAGGTGATCGCCAAGACATTCGAAATAAGAACCTTCGGTAACGGAAGGAGACTCTCATTTTATACCGGTTTGAGCTCAATACCTTCCATGAAAGTTATAAGTTAAGAAAGGAGAAAACATGAATGAAAGTTTGATTTTTATGTTTTTTTTTTAAAGATTTATTTATGATTATATTGATGTTACATAAAGATGTTATCCTTCTATTTTTTTTTTTTTATGTTTTTTCATTTTTACCTATATGTCTTATGCTTTATGAGAGATTCATATTACATGCTATATCATACGCACCTTTTAAAAAATCCCGCATGTGGGCTGGAGATGGATATGGAGGTGTTACATAGCACTCCTACTGAGACGTTAGGTTCTCATTCCTTTTCTTTTCCCATATTGTCTCCAGAGGAACATGGCACAGCGGATAGAGACGACGCAGTGCCCCCGAAGGTAACTTCTGAGTATGACCCCTCGAAGCACGCGTGGGTAGTTGCAACCACTACTACCGTGCTCCAAACTATCTACTTAGGTCGAGAGTTCGTGGGAGAAGAACCCCAACTGACCATCGTAACCTTCCTAGATAGGAACGCTTCAGCATCTAGGAAGCGGTCATCTAAGGTGATACACCTCGAGTCAGACTCCGAGACCGAGGGAGAGGAATCCGACAACTCTGGCCAGGAGGAAGACACCATGGAGGAGGATCCAGAGGAGGAGTTGAACCCTTGCGAAAGTCCAAAGGTGGAATACGTGCCCTATTCCCCCACTTCGGCACCCCATCTAGTTTTGGTTCATCCCACACAACGGAACCGGATCTTCACTGCGCAAAAAGGTGTTGGAGGAAGACCCCTGGTACCTCGATTCGTGAATAACTGAAGGGTCCTGATCAAGAATAAGATATGATACAAGTATGAGAGCTTCTTCGACGAGATTAGTTAGGACGTAATTAGTTTCTTTTCTTGTTATAATTTCCTCTAAGTATTTTATTTTATTTTATTTAGAGAAAATTATAACAAGAAAAGAAACTAATTACGTCCTAACTAATCTCGTCGAAGAGGCTCCCATACTTGTATCCTATCCTATCCTTGATCAGGACCTTTCAGTTATTCACGAATCGAGGTACCAGGGTCTTCCTCCAACATCTTTTCGCGCAGTGAAGATTCGGTTCCGTTGTGTGGGATGAACCAAAACTCGAAGGAGTGCCGAAGTGGGGGAATAGGGCACGTATTCCACCTTTGGACTTCTGCAAGGGTTCAACTCCTCCTCTGGATCCTCCTCCATGGTGTCTTCCTCCTGGTCAGGGTTGTCGGATTCCTCTCCCTCGGTCTCGGAGTCTGACTCGAGGTGTATCACCTTAGATGACCGCTTCCTAGATGCTGAAGCGTTCCTATCTAGGAAGGTTACGACGGGCAGTTGGGGTTCTTCTTCCACGAACTCTCGATCTAAGTAGATAATTTGGAGCACGGTAGTAGTGGTCGCAACTACCCACGCGTGCTTCGAGGGGTCATACTCAGAAGTTACCTTCGGGGCACTGCGTCGTCTCTATCCACTATGCCATGTTCCTCTGGAGACAGTATGAGAAAAGAAAAGGAATGAGAACCTAACGTCTCAGTGGGAGTGCTATGCAACACCTCCATATCCATCTCCAGCCCACGTGCGGGATTTTTAAAAAGGGGCGTATGATATGGCATGTAATATAAACCTTTCATAAAGCATAAGACATATAGGTAAAAAGGAAAGAACATAAAAAAAATAGAAGGATAACATCTTTATGTAACATCAACATAATCATAAATAAATCTTAAAAAAAAAACATAAAAATCAAACTTTCATTCATGCTTTCTCCTTTCTTAACTTATAACTTTCATGGAAGGTATTGAGCTCAAACCGGTATAAAATGAGAGTCTCCTTCCCTTACCGAAGGTTCTTATCTCGAATGTCTTAGCGATCACCTTCCCTTATCGAAGGATCATCTCGATCGATCACCCTCCCTTACCGATGGATCATCTCGATATCTTGTCTTTGGGGGTCACATTCCCTTACCGAAGGATCATTCCCTCAATTCAATTTACAATCAAGGTTATTTTAAGCATACATAAAAAGAGGGTCATACAAGAAGCATTCATGAAGATGGATAAAATTAGGATATACTAAATAATTAAATGTAACATGGTAAAAAGGTATGTACTCCCAACATTAAAGGAACATAAATGATATAATGATATGAAAAGTCATGTAAATGCACATGGTAGAATTAGCGTATATTAAATAGTTAATAAAACATGGTAGAAAGTGTAAGACCCATAATTTTCGAAAAAAAAAAAATTATTATGAGTTAATTTCAATTTATTTATTCATTAAAGACTTTATTTTAGAAAATTATTTTATTAAAAGTAATTAAATCAAGTTTTGACAATTAAATTAAAAATTTTATTTAATTTTATAATTATTGAATAATTTTCTATATTTAAATTATAAAGCTTAACAGTTGTAAAAGAATAAGAATTTTATACGATTTAGTTAAATAATTGAGATTTTAGAATTTAATACTTTAATTTTATAAACAAAGAAAATTAATTATCTTTAATTTTAAATTAGAATACTTAATTAAAATCCAATTAGCAAATTGATAAATAAATAATATTTTTTAAAATAATTTTAAAGAATTAAATTAGATTTTAAATTTATACATTATATCATAATTTTTATTAGAAATCATGTGTAGCTTTCGAAACTGACTTCATTAACAGCCTTCTTGCACCATTGATTTAACTATTATTATAATTATTATTATTATTATTATTATTATTATTATTACTCCATCCAGCCACATACATACAGACACACCCATACCTCCATGTTTCCTTCAGCAGCCGCCATTACCCCCTCACCCTCTTAACTCCTTCACATTTGTAACACACACAAACCCACACATACTGAGACAGAGAGAAAAGAAAGGAAAGAGAGAAAAGAGGGCTGAACGGAGAAGAAGGAAGGGAGGGGGACGACCGCCGCCGACGCGTCTTGCCATAGCCACCGCCACCGAGCTGCTGGACTGAGCTAAGAAGGAGAAGAGGCCGCTGTTGTCATCGAGCTTGATGTCGTCCATAGCCGCCGCCGTTGTGCTCCAGCTCGTCGCCACCATCGCGGACCGCCGCTGCCACCGCGCCACTCATCACCGTCGCAAGGAAGGCCAGGATCGAGGGAGAGAGTCGCGCGAGGAGTTGCCGTCGCCGCCGTTCGCGAGAGAGAGACAGACGCGCTGCGCGGGAGTTGCCGTCGTGGGGTGTGTTGCCGTTGAGAAGCCGTCGCCGCCAGATCCGCCGCTGGCGGAGCTTCTGTCCGAGTCCTGCCGCCGGAGAACACCTCTACCGCCATTGAGATCTGTCGCCGATAAGGTTTTAGGTTGGTTTTCGTTTCCTTTGAATTTTCGGGAGCTTAATCATTGCTGTATGTTTGTTTCAGTCACCGTTGCCGGAGTTCTGGTCATTGCTTCCGTTCGAGGTGGCTGCCAGAGCTTCCGCCAAACTGGTTCAGCGACCGCCGTTGTTTCATTTTCTTAGTTCGGTAAGTATTTATGTTTCGGAAAACCCGTGTTAGTATTCTGTTATATTTGGTTATAAACTCTGAGGTTCTGGTAACGTAGGGTCATGTTTTGAGCGTCGCATGTCGCTCTTAAGTTGCTGTGAGTGCTGCGAAAGTGATCAGGGACTGAGTTTGTGGTTGCTGTTGGTTTCGGGTTAAGAGAAATGGTTTCGTTGACGCATTTTGAGTTATGGTTTCGACGAGTCAAGGTAGGGGCTTTCCTTAAAATATATTTATATTACAGAGTTGTGATAAATAGATATTAATGTGAGAGAACATATGCCTGTGATTATAATTGTCTTTTAAATGTGGTTGTTTGCTGGACTGAATGACTGATTGCTTGATTGCTTGAATAGTTTGTGATTGCTGAAAAGAAATCAGTTTGAAAGGTTATTTAGTTGATTATTATGAAAAATGACTTTTCTTGGTTTTGAAGCTATTTTTGATGATGTAAAGGAATTGGCTTTGGAAATTGTTTAATTTTGAGTTAGTGACTTTATAAATGATTTAGTATTTGAGCTGGTTTGATTTTAAAAAGAGATTTATTATGGGCACTGATTCGCTTTGAAAATAATTTGATATTGAAACTAGCTGAATCTTGGAAAATGATTAAGGTTTTGGAAAGGTTTGAGAAATGTTTGGATGGGACCCGAAAAGGGTGGCAGAATCCGAGTTTTAGAGGAGATGCTGCCGAAATTTTATAAAATTAGAAGTTTCATTTGAAGTAGTTATTTTAAAAGGTTTAATTTTAAGCATTACATGATTTAAAATTACTTCATTTATCAAAGTAAAAGTTATGTTTTTGATTGAGAATTGTTAGTGAATGAAACGGAAAGAAGGATGATGAGGATTGATTTGAAATATGATTTTTGAATGAATTTGGAAATGGGATATGGATTGACGAATGATGATGATATTGAGAATGGCGTAGATATTGATGAATGATAAATGAATTATTTATATGGCTTATGAATTTGAAATATCTGAGATACGAGGTTCCCTGAATTAAGTGCCGTGGCTTGCCACCACGTGTACCAGGTTGAAAACTCGATACTCTATTGACCCTACGACGTAAGTGTGACCGGGCACTATATAAATTCCCGGGAATGTTACCCCCATTGAGCAATATTGATTATTTGAGAAAAAAGCTATGCATAGACTCTTGGGGATGCACGTCGGGGGACAGTCCAAGGACAATTCAGACTTGTCGGGTTGGCTGGATAACCGACAGATGAGCCTCATCAGCCATAGGACAGGCATGCATCATATGCATTTGTATGTTTTGCTTGGGTTTGAACTTGTTTTGGTTTGCCTAATTGCTAAACTGTTCTTAACTGCTACTTGAATTATTTGCTGTAACTGCTACCTACTTGTGCTTTCCTTGTCTGTCTTGCTTGTGTTTGTCCTGGCGTGCTACATTTGAGAATGAACCTTGGTGCTGAAATGATGACTGTGTTGTTTGATTGCGTGGTTGGTTTCTGATTGAGATTTTCTTATAAGAAAGGAAATGTTTTGAATTTCTGAAAGATTAAACGTTGTTTCTTTGAAAAAGTTTTTGAACGATTTCCTATGGGTTTAAAAGATTCATAAAGCAATGATAATCACTGAGCTTGAGAACAGTTTTCTTATTAAATATCTTCTTATGACAACTTTGAAATTCCATGGTGAGACCGTGTGGTTAGGTTCTCACCCCCCTACAGCTTTACCTTTTCAGGAACCGGATGAAGAAGCATTAAGAAGTGTCATACTGCGTTTGGTTTATATGCTGTTGTATTATTTAAATTATTTTCTTCCCTCGTCTTTATTATTACAAGTTTGTAAGAGGAATAGGAATTGTATGTTTTATATGTGTAATATATTGAGTTATTATGTAAGGAGTCTTGTATATGAATCTATGCCTGTTTGTTTGTTATTTTTAAGACAAAGTATTTACTTCCGATGTTCAAAGAAATCAGCGATACAGTGTCGAGTCACAGGCTCCTATTTTAGTATTTAATATGTAAAGTAGTCGTAATACTTCTTGCTATCAGAGTAGCGCAGCCGGAAGCGTGACTTCTGATAGTGAGGGTGTTACATTATGGTATCAGAGCGGTCTTTCCTGTAGAGCCTGAGGAATGGACCGGTTATGCTTCAATTGCATATTCTAAGAGTCTGTCATGTAGTAGGTCTTGTTCGAATAACGAGAATTAGAGCTTTATGCACATGACGGTCTATTGATTAATGCCATTAGTCTTGCATTGCATAATTCCTGGTATTAAGTTTGGCCAGCTTAACACTAGTGAATTATGTATATGCAAGCATTAATGGGTTATCATAGACGATATGCGAGTAATAAATAACGCGAGTCGCGGGTTTTGGGAACGTTAGAGACTAAATTCCAGAGATTAGTTCCGTTTCGACGTATAATCTTTATTCGTGCTTGACGTTATCTTTTCCTTTATCAATAGTATTGGAATCTCTAGTTCTTGATTTCTTCTTGGAATGTGTTTGGATATTTTTCTACTATATCTTGTTATTCATATATATCCTTGTTTGGTTATGTTCCTAATTGTTGCTTGAATCTTTAAGGAACATTCAACCTTAACACTGTTCATAAATTTGGTATTTGTTGATTTGATTTCTAATTAGTTTTGGTCCAATCCATAATCCTTGATTTCTAAGTTAATTGAAATCTTAAGAGTTGTGATTCGTAGTAAACTGATTATGCGATTTAGTTCTCTTGTTTCGTGATCTGTAACTATTGTGTGTCCTACTCGTATTACAATTTTTGGTTTTATGTTTCTTCGTAAAAATGATAAAAACTGATCTTATTTTGATAAAATGTATCAATTCTAGTAGTTTTCTTCTACAACTCTTATATTATAATTTCTCTTGAAAATAGTTCTATTTTGGTTCTTTTTCTGTTTGACTCTGGTTGTAACCATTATTTGAATTATGTATACGACAACCTTTGATTTTATAAAATACTTCTTTACAAAAAATGAAAAATTTCTTTAAATAATTAAAACATGCTTTTATTTAAAAGTACTACTTAGTCTTTATTTATCCTTACAAGAATACTTTATTTTAGATTTTCTCATTTGAACATAATTTGATCCTTTTGCAACATTATTCGAATTTTTATGCACATATATATATATATTTACTTAATTATGTATCTACGAACTCTTTAAACTTTCTAAAGCAAGATTTCTATTTTCATTTCAATTAATTTTCATTTAATAAACTTCACACAAATCATTTTAATTTGAATTTGATATAGTATAACATAATATTTACCTTTGTTTAGTTTTTTGAAAAATATTGTATTTATATACTTTCATTACACAAATCATACATTATGCTCAAGTTCGACTTGAAATTGTTTTAATATGACACAATATTCATGTTTTTACCAATTCTCTTGAATTTTGTAAATAATAACCCTGTTCTCTTTTAGGATTTCTATTGAAGTTTTTTGAAATCAAAATTCTTTCCTATTTGTATTTCAATTCTTTCTTCTGACATACTTCATGACTTTTAACCATCCTAGTTTGTTGGTGACTTGAACCATTCCTTCATATTTTTGTAAACTTTGCGCTTCTCTAATTTGGTTTCAGTTTGTTTTGATCCAATTTACCACTACCATTTTCTTGTTTCTTTTGGAGTTCCTAGATTCAATATTTCCTGTTAAGATGTGAAATAACTCTTTCTGCAACATTTTCTTATGTCTATACATTGTTGCTTAGTTGTAATCCTACACCTTCCAAATTCATGTGAATCTTATTCTTGTCACTTATTCTTCTCTTCCTGCGATTTGTATCTCTTTGAACGTACTTAATGCATTTTAACATTATCGAATATCCTTATAAGGTGTGATTTCTAGCATATTCTTGGATTGTTTTAAGCCTTTTTAAATAAGATTTGATTTATTTTTATGTAAGGTTATTTTTGACTCTGTATTTCTTTATTTGGGCAGTGCCTCTTTTTGCTGTAACTTGAATTTGTTTTGGAATGACACAATCATCTCTTGAAGTTTTAATAAAACCACTTTTAACTTAGCTTACACTCCCTTATTTTGAAAATTTTTGTAGGTGATTTAAATCTGTTTCATTGTAATGCATCTTCTTTTCCTTTTATAAGCAAAACTTTATTTCGAGTTTCCTTTCAACAAGATCGTAATTTTCATGCATGCTTAACATATAAAAAAAAAACGAGAAAAAAATAGAATTTTTTCTCTTAGCCAAATTAGTCTCTCCTTTTCAAATTTTATGTAATCTATTTCAACTTGAATTTATATTGAAATAATGTTACATTCATACTTTTATTATTCTGTTGGAAGATGTTTGTTACTTATCTTTTTCTGATAAAACGTGAAATGATCTCCCCTTAAGATTTCCATTCTTCAAGGATAATGTATTCGAAAATATTTTTAAATCAAATTCGAGTTCTGAGAGCTTTGCCTGTAGTTTTGGATATTCTCCTTTTGTAAACCTCATATTTACTTGACTCCGCTTGAATTCGTTTCAAAATACTGCATTGTTTCTCATCTTATTGGTCTTATCGAATTCCTTTAATTCAAGAGTTACCCTTAAAGTTATCAATTGATTCTCTTTCCAGCAGTCTTTATTGCTTGTTCATCTTTGTCTACTTGTGATTTCCACAATTTTTTCAAATTTTCGCGAACACGATTCTTGTCACTGTTCTTTCTTTTCTATGGTCTGTTATCCTTCTGAGTGTACTCCAGATTAGTTTTGGTGTCTTGTGCGACCGTTAGACTTGGTAAATGACACATTAGTCCTTTAGGACACGTTTGGTGAACGCAGAAGGTGAAATTTGTAAACATACGATGTAGCAAAGATTATGGAATCTTGTTTCATGTGAAAGAATCTTATTGATATTAAGTTTGTGACTACTAAGATTTGCAAAGTATTTGATGAGGTTAAGAACCCTCGGATGAATTGATTGATGAAGTACGATTGAGAATGGTGGAGATAAGTTATGTTAAAATTTGAATAGTTGAATCTTTGAAGTCGGTGCGAGATCAGTATTGAGAACGTTAGTCACGTTGTTTCAATACCAGTATGCTTTGTGATCTTTTACACCAAGCTTGTTTTGTAGCTTCTATTTCGCATCACACCTATATCCTTATATCCTCGTACCATATAAAACTGTATGTATATATATGCTACAATCTTTTGTTTTTCTTAAAATGTGTTTGAAAATAAAGTGATATAAAGTCTCTTTCATTTTGTATCAATTTTTGAGGACGAAAATTCTTATAAGGTAGGTAGGATGTAAGACCCATAATTTTTGAAAAAAATATTATTATGAGTTAATTTCAATTTATTTATTCATTAAAGACTTTATTTTTAGAAAATTATTTTATTAAAAGTAATTAAATCAAGTTTTGACAATTAAATTAAAAATTTTATTTAATTTTATAATTATTGAATAATTTTCTATATTTAAATTATAAAGCTTAACAGTTGTAAAAGAATAAGAATTTTATACGATTTAGTTAAATAATTGAGATTTTAGAATTTAATACTTTAATTTTATAAAAAAAGAAAATTAATTATCTTTAATTTTAAATTAGAATACTTAATTAAAATCCAATTAGCAAATTGATAAATAAATAATATTTTTTAAAATAATTTTAAAGAATTAAATTAGATTTTAAATTTATACATTATATCATAATTTTTATTAGAAATCATGTGTAGCTTTCGAAACAGACTTCATTAACAGCCTTCTTGCACCATTGATTTAACCATTATTATTATTATTATTATTATTATTATTATTATTATTATTATTATTATTATTATTATTATTATTATTATTATTCCATCCAGCCACATACATACAGACACACCCATACCTCCATGTTTCCTTCAGCAGCCGCCATTACCCCCTCACCCTCTTAACTCCTTCACATTTGTAACACACACAAACCCACACATACTGAGACAGAGAGAAAAGAAAGGAAAGAGAGAAAAGAGGGCTGAACGGAGAAGAAGGAAGGGAGGGGGACGACCGCCGCCGACGCGTCTTGCCATAGCCACCGCCACCGAGCTGCCGGACTGAGCTAAGAAGGAGAAGAGGCCGCTGTTGTCATCGAGCTTGATGTCGTCCATAGCCGCCGCCGTTGTGCTCCAGCTTGTCGCCACCATCGCGGACCGCCGCTGCCACCGCGCCACTCATCACCGTCGCAAGGAAGGCCAGGATCGAGGGAGAGAGTCGCGCGAGGAGTTGCCGTCGCCGCCGTTCGCGAGAGAGAGACAGACGCGTTGCGCGGGAGTTGCCGTCGTGGGGTGTGTTGCCGTTGAGAAGCCGTCGCTGCCAGATCCGCCGCTGGCGGAGCTTCTGTCCGAGTCTTGCCGCCGGAGAACACCTCTGCCGCCATTGAGATCTGTCGCCGATAAGGTTTTAGGTTGGTTTTCGTTTCCTTTGAATTTCCGGGAGCTTAATCATCGATGTATGTTTGTTTCAGTCACCGTTGCCGGAGTTCTGGTCGTTGCTTCCGTTCGAGGTGGCTGCCGGAGCTGCCGCCAAACTGGTTCAGCGACCGCCGTTGTTTCATTTTCTTAGTTCGGTAAGTATTTATGTTTCGGAAAACCCGTGTTAGTATTCTGTTATATTTGGTTATAAACTCTGAGGTTCTGGTAACGTAGGGTCATGTTTTGAGCGTCGTATGTCGCTCTTAAGTTGCTGTGAGTGCTGCGAAAGTGATCAGGGACTGAGTTTGTGGTTGCTGTTGGTTTCGGGTTAAGAGAAATGGTTTCGTTGACGCATTTTGAGTTATGGTTTCGACGAGTCAAGGTAGGGGCTTTCCTTAAAATATATTTATATTACAGAGTTGTGATAAATAGATATTAATGTGAGAGAACATATGCCTGTGATTATAATTGTCTTTTAAATGTGGTTGTTTGCTGGACTGAATGACTGATTGCTTGATTGCTTGAATAGTTTGTGATTGCTGAAAAGAAATCAGTTTGAAAGGTTATTTAGTTGATTATTATGAAAAATGACTTTTCTTGGTTTTGAAGCTATTTTTGATGATGTAAAGGAATTGGCTTTGGAAATTGTTTAATTTTGAGTTAGTGACTTTATAAATGATTTAGTATTTGAGCTGGTTTGATTTTAAAAAGAGATTTATTATGGGCACTGATTCGCTTTGAAAATAATTTGATATTGAAACTAGCTGAATCTTGGAAAATGATTAAGGTTTTGGAAAGGTTTGAGAAATGTTTGGATGGGACCCGAAAAGGGTGGCAGAATCCGAGTTTTAGAGGAGATGCTGCCGAAATTTTATAAAATTAGAAGTTTCATTTGAAGTAGTTATTTTAAAAGTTATGTTTTTGATTGAGAATTGTTAGTGAATGAAACGGAAAGAAGGATGATGAGGATTGATTTGAAATATGATTTTTGAATGAATTTGGAAATGGGATATGGATTGACGAATGATGATGATATTGAGAATGACGTAGATATTAATGAATGATAAATGAATTATTTATATGGCTTATGAATTCGAAATATATGAGATACGAGGTTCCCTGAATTAAGTGCCGTGGCTTGCCACCACGTGTACCAGGTTGAAAACTCGATACTCTGTTGACCCTACGACGTAAGTGTGACCGGGCACTATATAAATTCCCGGGAATGTTACCCCCATTGAGCAATATTGATTATTTGAGAAAAAAGCTATGCATAGACTCTTGGGGATGCACGTCGGGGGACAGTCTAAGGACAATTTAGACTTGTCGGGTTAGCTGGATAACCGACAAATGAGCCTCATCAGCCATAGGACAGGCATGCATCATATGCATTTGTATGTTTTGCTTGGGTTTGAACTTGTTTTGGTTTGCCTAATTGCTAAACTGTTCTTAACTGCTACTTGAATTATTTGCTGTAACTGCTACCTACTTGTGCTTTCCTTGTCTGTCTTGCTTGTGTTTGTCCTGGCGTGCTACATTTGAGAATGAACCTTGGTGCTGAAATGATGACTGTGTTGTTTGATTGCGTGGTTGGTTTCTGATTGAGATTTTCTTATAAGAAAGGAAATGTTTTGAATTTCTGAAAGATTAAACGTTGTTTCTTTGAAAAAGTTTTTGAACGATTTCCTATGGGTTTAAAAGATTCATAAAGCAATGATAATCACTGAGTTTGAGAACAGTTTTCTTATTAAATATCTTCTTATGACAACTTTGAAATTCCATGGTGAGACCGTGTGGTTAGGTTCTCACCCCCCTACAGCTTTACCTTTTCAGGAACCGGATGAAGAAGCATTAAGAAGTGTCATACTGCGTTTGGTTTATATGCTGTTGTATTATTTAGATTATTTTCTTCCCTCGTCTTTATTATTACAAGTTTGTAAGAGGGATAGGAATTGTATGTTTTATATGTGTAATATATTGAGTTATTATGTAAGGAGTCTTGTATATGAATCTATGCCTGTTTGTTTGTTTTTTTTAAGACAAAGTATTTACTTCCGATGTTCAAAGAAATCAGCGATACAGTGTCGAGTCACATGCTCCTATTTTAGTATTTAATATGTAAAGTAGTCGTAATATATCAGAGTAGCGCAGCCGGAAGCGTGACTTCTGATAGTGAGGGTGTTACAGAAAGGTATGTACTCTCAACATTAAAGAAACATTAATGATATAATGATATGAAAAGTTATGTAAATGCACATAGTAGAATTTGTGTATATTAAATAGTTAAATAAAATATGGTAGAAAGGTATGTACTCTCAACATTAAAGGAACATTGATGATATAATGATATGAAAAGTCATGTAAATGCATCGGATAAAATTAGGATATACTAAATAATTAAATAAAACATGATAGAAAGGTATGTACTCATGAATTAAGAGATTATGAATGACAAAAATAGATAGACATGGTCAATATGGATAAGGGATGAGAAAAATGTACTTAATGCCATGAGACACATGAAAGATAGTAACCATACATGGATGGAAGAAAAATAACTAGAACATACTACATGCCAACATAAAGTGAGAAAGGCATAATTCCCTACTCTTTTTCCTAACGCTTCTTCGAGCTTGCCTCTTGTATTTGCACACAGAATATTATTTCTTTATAGAGAGAGAAGGGAGAGGATTAGTATTTGAGAGGAGTGATTTTCTACCTATGGGTGCTCCTCTATTTATATACATTTCGGGATAGGGTGGTTGGGATATTTTAAATTTCAAACGGAGGGTGGTTACTAGGTTCCTATCCATAAATTTAAAATTCTAAGCTTATCTCCTAACTGATTTTCAAATTTCGAATTTAATTTTGTTTCTAGAAGAGTGGTTGTTACAATTATATTTATAAATATATACTAGTGACTTAACATACACCAACTTAATAAAAAGAAACGCAGATAGAAAAAAATCGAAAACAAAACCTATCTAGGAGATGCATGGATATTATGAATTTTGAAAGTAATTTGATATGGTGATTTGTGATGGGTAGACTTGAAGAGAAAATAGTGGTCTCACACCAATGGAAGGAAATGGAAATGAAATTAAGCATCTACATGACTCATATACATGTATGCATGTATGCATGCATATACAAATAAAATGGGAAAAAAGTAATGTCTCAATCAATGATACAAAAAATGGGAAGGGAATATTAGTTGTATATGTTGCTCCTAAAGAGTTGAGTTGAGACTCATGGAATAATGCAAATTAATTAACCTTAATAATATTAATAATAAATAATAATGGAATACAGCACCTACTAGAATTTCCTATTTATAGAGTTGCTTTAATTTGTATTCATCTCTTCAAACTAAACCACAAACTCATCAACCACTTCATTCAACACAGGTTAGCTTCTTTTTTATTTTCTTTATTTTATTTTATTTTTTTTAAAGAAGTTTAGCAGAGCTTAGCCAGTTAGCTAGCCTCCCTTCTCTCTTTTTCCTCTCTATGTCTAACTGATGAAATATTTATATCTCGTTACGATTTAAATCCCTTATTAATAATCTATTTTTCAAATGTTTTTATTTTTATTTTATTTTTTAAACATTATTTTGTTCCTTTTTAATTTGCAGCATATTCTAATTCTCTACTGGTTGATTGATGAATTTCTTTCATTTTTGATCATTATTTTCTTTTCTTCCCCTACTCTTATCCTTTCTTGTATATATATTATTTTTTAATTAAAAGAATTGTAAATTTGTGCCTTAAAAGCTTGGACAAATATGTTTTAACTTTATTTTTTTATTAATTTATTCACAATTATTTTAAGTACATTTAATGAAGAAGAGAAAAGGCAAGGAATCATCACATTACTGTGGATTAATATTCTATTCACTAATCCATATCTTCTTATCTTATATGAAATATTAACTTTGAAAAAAAAAAACAGGCAAGTCATGAAGTGCAATGTACTGTAAATGGGGGATTTTTTTTAAATAAATAATTTAATTATTTTAATTACCAAAATATGTAATTTGTAACGTATTTATCGATTTATATTATATTAATTTATCTTGTGTACGATAATTATAAATGTATCTCAAGATATATAAAACTTGAAAAAATACACCTATTTCGTTTACAGTGTAAATGAGATACATTTATAATTATCTCGTTTGTACTGTGTAAATAAGATATGTGTATTTTTTCAAATTTTATATATCTTGTTTACACTTTACCGTGTAAACGAGATATTTTCATAATTATTTTGTTTACTGTATAAACGAGATAAATCAATACAATGTAAATTAGTAAATACACTACAAATTACATATTTTGATAATTAAAATAATTAAATTATTTATTTAAAAAATCCCCCCTGGCTAGTCTTTTCTTTTATTTAAAATTTTTAGTATACTTTTATTTGGTGATGCTTTATATAGTAAAAGGAAGAACTTTAATGAGAAAAGGAAGAAATAACAAAAAATAGTATCCATATAGTGACACACTACTACCTTATTTATTCCACAATACAATTACATCAAAGTGACAGTGAATTAATGAAGCAATTAATTATCTTATATATACATTGTTAATCCTATGAGATCAGAGCACAAGGGAAGAAAAGGAGGATATACATGATGCATCATCATCAGCAGAACAAGCCTAATTCTTTCTGTGCAGTCATCATGAATGGCCTCAACACCCATCACTTGGTGAGAATAGTGTTTATATATATTAATTTGTTTTATATAATTATTATTTACAATGTAATTAATGAGTTTATGATATAAATACTTGCTTTTCTTTATATATAATATATACTTTTATTATTAGTTGTAAGTGTCCTTGTTTGGCTTTAATTTTTCAGAAAATACCAACCAAGTTTCTGAATTATTTGGATAAAAAATTGATGAGGAATGCAATTCTAATAGGCCCTTGTGGGGGCAAGTGGCAAGTGAGCATAATCAAGAGAGAAAATGGAGTTTACATGGACCATGGTTGGTCAAAGTTTCTACAAGAAAACCTAGTTAAGCATGAGGATTTCTTGGTTTTCACATATGATGGAAATAATAACCATTTCAAGGTCCAAATATTTTGTAAAAATGGATGTGAAGCTCCAAAACCTAAGAAGAGTAGACCAACAACTTCATGCCCTCAGATTTCACCTGAAAATGAAAGATCATAAAAAGAATCGGTAACTTTTTTTTATCAATCACTACCATTATTGCTTGACTTGATTATTTCACATTTCTAAGGTTCTAGGTTTATGTCTTTCAATCATTTAAGATATAAAATACTAAGATATTAATGCAGAGATAAAATATAAAAATTGTATATAGAAAATGAACAAATTTTAGTTATAAAATAAATTTTTTTTTTTTGTATAAGTCTTCTTTAATTAATTAAATTGTGTTTTTCTAATGTCTTCGTATTTATTTTCTGAGATTAATAAAATGACGTAGAATATATATATGTTATGGTAATATACTTTGGCATCACATTATTTTGCAGAATATTGGTATTGAGTTTGTCAGAGATTATGTTACTTCTGCTCAATTGCTCCTGCTGTGAAGATCTTCACCTTTGAAAGTTTCTTAATTAGTCTCTTATTAGGAAAGTGTTGAGAAGTGAGTGTGCATTCTTATTTAATTAATTAGCTTTAATCAAGTGTTTAACATAGGAACTTTATGTGATGCAGTGTGTTTCCTATGCAAGTTTTCTAATTTTTATACTTAGAGTTTAATTTTAAGGGAAATGCTACTTAGTGCTTGTTTGGGCGCTATTATTTTGATAAAAAAAGATATTTTTTCAATGAAAAAATATCTTTTTTATTTTTTAGCGTGTTTGGCAAATTTCTAGTAGTAAAAGTAAAAACACTAGAAAAAAAAAAGATCTTTTTTGAGAAGCTGTAATTTACATCTTTTTTTAGGGCTTGTTTGGGTGAGCTTCTAAGAAAAGATCTTTTTTCGAGTTATCTTTTTTTAAAAGATCTTATGAAGAAGTAAAAGTAATTTTATGTTTGGATATCTCATACAAAAAGATCTTTTTATCTATCAATTATGTTTGGGTATAACAATATAAAAGTACTTTTTTGTTTATTTATTACATGAAAAACATCTTTTTTTTTTTAAAGAAAAAAGATCTTTTAAAAAAAGATGTAAATTACAGCTTCTCAAAAAAGATATTTTTTTTTATTTTACTAGTGCTTTTACTTTTACTACTAGAAATTTGCCAAACATGCTAAAAAATAAAAAAAAAAAATCTTTTTTCATTGAAAAAAGATCTTTTTTTAACAAAATAATGGCGCCCAAACATGCACTTAAAATATATTTTTCTCTTAAAAAAATATGTTTTTCATCTAATAAATAAACAAAAAAGTACTTTTATATCGTTATACCTAAATATAATTGATAGATAAAAAGATCTTTTTGCATGAGATACACAAACATAAAATTACTTTTACTTTTTCATAAGATCTTTTAAAAAAAGATAACTCGAAAAAAGATCTTTTCTTAGAAGCTCACCCAAACATACTCTTAAACAATGATCATTTTGAATAACATAAACAACTACCAATCACATCAAAATACACTACACCCTAATTTAATGCTACTAATTAAATTTAAGGTTAATTTACTCTTTTAACCCTATTAATTCACATTGTTCAAAAATATTGTTGGTTACCTATATTTTTCTTAATTTTAATGCAATTATATCCGGTCGTTTTGTATGATCATTCACATAATTAATGAAAATAATAGTTACTTTTGATGATGTGGCATTACGTAATTAGATATACATACAAAATTCAATTATTAAATATAAACTTATTCGTTCTATCTCTTAAATATGATTTGTATATGTATTATATGGCCTGTTAATTAGAAGATACATTGAACATCAGGTGTAACCTGCATTGACGAGCCTCATCGTATATATAAAATTGTTACTTGCTGTTAATGGCCACATATATGAAAATAACTTAATTCCAGTTGCAAAAAATATAATTGATTATTGAAAGAAAAATATAATACTCTTTTTTTTTTTTTACCAAAGATATGATACTCGAACCCGCAACCTTTTAATTGAGTATAGAGAGACTATGCCATTTGAGCTATTACTCATTAACAAAAAAATATAATACTTTTCCTTATATATAATATTAGTGTTTTAATAGGTATTAATATTTTTATTAGTTTATTTTTTTATTTAATTATTTGAATTAATCTAATAGTCAATTTATTAGTTCGTTTAGACAAATATGTTATACAGTAATCTGCAAATTCTTAAATGAAATTCATATTCGTAGTAAATTATTATATTGATCTACGATTAGGGAGAAATATCATAAAAAACTAAAATAAATATTTTTTATTTATTAAAATGTGTGAAATAACTGTAAATATGAGATTTATTTAGATGATAAATATTTTAAACTCAAACTAATTGATCTGGTGTTCAAATTTTAAAAATAGCAAAAAAATATAAGTTTGATGATACTCTATTTCATAAAAATAATTTTTTTTTGGTGTTGTATAAATACTCTATTTCATAATACATAACAATACTAACACCTATGCATTTATTTAGTATGATAGCATTGTAAATATATTAAGTTTTTAAAATATAATAATATTAATAAGTTCAAGATTAGTGACTTATGCTCATTTTTGTTCATGGTATCCATAAATCAAATGAAGGTCCACATGTATGAACATAGCTTGAAATCAATGAATCCACAAAAATTGATCAGGATAGAAAATGAATTCTTTTAATTTTTTAGATAATTTTTTATTATTTAATATTTTGAATAAAGTAATAATTAAGTTTTCCAGGATTTTGTGTTTGGATAATTTAGTAGTCTTTGAAAAAAAATGATAAATACATCTTTCAAAAAAGTAGATGTTGAATGCGTTACATGCTTTTGTCAGTCCATATAACAAAACTGAACGAAATTGTTTTGTTATCCCATTATGTGAATTGATATGTCTGTTTCTGTCACATTTGTAATTAGACAATGTCTTGTTTTAAAATTTTTTTCCTTCATATCTGTTTCACTTTGGCTCTTAATCTCTCAAGTTATTTTTTATTTTTACCTATTAATTTTAAGGGAAAGGATGAAGTCAAAGAGTCTTGGCTCAATAAAGTAACAAAAGTCACGATTCTTCTTCAACATATTAGCAAGGAAGAAGACGTCCTCAAAGGAAATGGTGTTAGCAGAGAGACATTTTCAACTCAAGTAAAAAATGTTGATGCTTTTATCAGCTAGTGTATCTCCCCTTGTCAATTTCCTTTATGGTGGTCCCATTGTTTGAAACAAATTGTTTAATCTTCTAGAAAGCATAGTTTTCAGCCTATTTTATTGAGTATGATACATTTTATCACATTAAGAATTGTTTATGCATTTGTTGTTAGTTTTGGGGGCTTTCGCTTATTTGTTTACGATTACTGAAAGTTGTGATTAGCACAAAACCTAGGGATTTTTTTCGTTTATAAAATAAAATAATTAATTATTTTCCCAAAAAAGACTTTTCAACTTTATTTTTAAGGATACGATTTTTTTTGGGAATAACAGTAAGTTCGCCGCACCCCCGATGAACTATATGATGAGTTCGGCAGACTATTTAAATTGGTGGGACCATTTTGATTTGTCCCTTTCTTCCTCTATTCTCCCTTCCAAATTTTCTCTAATACTCTTTTCTGTCTTTTCGACATCCATAAAGTTTAGTGTGGGCGATTTTCTCAGTTTCAGGTTAGTAACTAATAGTCTATTTTTTAATCTTAATTAGAATTATTTGGTTTACTGTTTACATGTTAGATGAAATTGTTAGGTATAGATTGTTTGTTGGTTAGAATAACAGATTTAATATTTACATGTTAGTTAGTTAGACGTACATTTAAGTGTTGTTATGTTAGGTATATTATTTTGTGTTACCGTTTTTTATAGTTACTATTTATTGGCTATAAACATGTTAATGAATATAAGAAAATATATTATTAGTTAATTTAGTCAGAGTTATTAGCTTGCGTTGTGGTGTAACATGCTCCTGTAAGTACGAAAGAAAGAACGACCACGCCTCTTTTGTCTCACCCTCAACAACTGCAAATGCAATGAGCAGAATGTTTGCATTGCCGTCTTGCGCTATGGCCATCAAAAAAGTTACACCGTATTTACCATATAGGTGGGTGCCATTTATGGAGATAAGTGGCTTGCAATGCTTAAAGGCCCCAACACACGGTGAAAATGTTCAAAAGACCTGATGAAACATCACAGTGTCGGTGGAGGCAGGCCAGGGCTGTGTCACTAGTTGCACCCAAGTACCTAAATGGACATACGTTAGTCGGCCTTTTTGTACACGGCTGAATTATTTAATAGCGAATAACTATACCAGAAATAAATCTTACCGGGCAAGTACATTTGCATAGTGAATAACCACAGAGGAAGCTCGTTGTATGACTCCTCTCAATCGCCATATATTCTAGCGACGACTCTCTGTTTTACAAGCCAAATCTTTCTGTACAATGCCTTGTAACCAAAGTGATTCTCCACACCTCCTTGTAGAACCCGGATGCTGATTGTTGGATCGGCCCTGACCATCGTGAAAATGTGTTGTACAATCACTTTCAAATCCAACCTACGATGATCTTGCCCCATCGAAGTTTGCATGCAAGTATGAAGACCAGTGTATCTCCTAACTTCCCACCTTTCTTACTTTCGGCGATATGATATGAGTATGCTCCAATTACAACCTGGTCCGAACTAGATACATCGTGCATTGTACCTCCAATGGTCACTCTCTATTATTTTGTACTCTGCAGCCCTCCTTATGCTGTACTGCTTAACTGCCAACATGACTTCTTCCTTGCTCCCAAATTGTTGTCCAACCTCAAACTCGTTGCTTGGGTCATCTTCAGGACCTCCTTGGGTAAACGACCAATCCGAAGTCATTGCATCGAGATTCAACATCGTGAAATGATCCGACCGGTCATATGGTCGAGAAATGGTAGGCTGTGTCAGAGCAATCTGTGAGTCACCGTAGTAGTTCATCTCCTGTTCCTACTCACCATCATCAGGGATTTCGGGTGGTTCTTCGTCAGCATCGTCTCCAACATCGGGGTTGACTTATACTGCTCCATCATCGGATCTCTGATAGAAGAACCGTCATGACTTTCAAGCCCATCATCCATTAAGTCAACGTTACAAGCTTCAACATTAGACCCCTCCTGACTACCCTCGGGTGACATATTTAGATCCATCATTGTCCTTCTGATAGTTCGTCTAACAACTCCACTCGTCAGACTATCATCGACAGTATCTGCAGATGATCCTCAGCCACCAAAGTCAACAAGAAACACGTATAATTCCAACAGATCAATATTGGTTCATCGGTTGTGCCACGATCTTATAAGTCGTACGTCCTTGTCATCGTGCAATCGGTACCTAATTCAAAACAATTGAAATATCACTCACAATGATGGTCTGATAAATATACTAGTAACAGAGACAAAGACAACACAATTGTAATATACCTCTTATAAAACAAATTGCCATCTAACTCGGTCGAATATCTGTAGTAAATTTTTTTCACCCTTTTAGATTCCTGCTATCCGATGGAAAATATCACATTCTTCAAAGTGGTTAAACTGTTGACTTCCGGTGTCATATAGGTTATTATCGGTTGGCCCGATCTAAAGACAATTGAACATTCTTCATCATACACTATTTCACCATCGTAATGAATGGATAACAATGGATTTCCTGACATTGTCGTGACAATGTTAATAGTGAGAAAGAAAGTAAACAGAGAAATTGTGGCTACTTGATCTTTCTCTCCAATAGGCCTGTTTTTATTTCCGAACTCATCATACAATTCGCCAGGGGGTGCGGAACTTGCTGTTATTCCAAAAAAAAAATCGTATCCTTGAAAATAAAGCTGAAAAATCTTTTCTGGGAAAATAATTAATTATTTTATTTTATAAACGAAAAAAATCCCAAAAACTAGTATCACTTTTAGTATTATTTATGTCATAATAAAAAAAAGACAAACATGTTCCTAATTCTTTAGTTAACTGTTGTCTCAGTATATTCAAATGATGATTGTGTTTCTACTTAGCAGATGGAAAAATTTGTTGTTTCTGTGTTTGACCATGAAAAAATTTTGTGACAAACAAACAAGGAGAGTTGAGTTACCGGGATGAGTTAGTTGAGAGGTTTCCAAAGATGGATTTGGACCTTATCAACTTCTTTGACTTGAAGGAACTATTCAAAAGTTTGAAATACGATGATTACAAAACAATTATGTAGTTTGATTCGAATGCTACTAATTTAGAAGTCGGGTTGCATCCTATTTTTGGAGATTCAGAGATCAATGGTTCAAGGGAACACAAAATACAAAACAAAGAGTGTGAGGAGTTCAATATATATATTTTGAGCGTCATATTCTTGGTGGTGAAGATGTTATAGGATGTGATGAAGCCGGTGATCTATCCCCCTATTTCTGATTATGACACTGATGATGATGGTTACGAGAACGTTGAAGATGAGCTGTACAAGCCTCCACCTCCTTATTTTGGAGAATCAGACACTGATGTTGAAGAGGAGCAGCAAGAGAGATGAAAAAAAGAAGACTGTAAATAGTAACCATTTTTTAAAAGGAGAGAAAGTTACTAATGAAGAGAGTCCTGAACTTAGCAAATTTTCTAAACGTCGAAAGAAGAAGGAATATAAGAAGGTGATGAGGAGTTAAGACTGCGACAAGGGGCTACACAGCATGCGGAGAATTCTAATTCAAGTGAGCACCCAATTGAAATTGGAGATGACGGAGATGAAGAACATCATGAACATCCAGAAAATGCTGAAGAGGCTGAAGATGACCCTTTTGTTGGGTCCTTTTTAGGGAAAACACGCGCTCACAAAGAGTCAGATAATGAAAAAGTGTTTGATTATGAATCGGAGGACTTGCACATTCCTGTTTTGAATTAGGTACAATATATTGTGCAGTTATGATGATATTTTGTTATATATTTTCTTTCGATTTAGTAACACAAACTTCAAGTATTCGGTCTTTTCTGGATTAAGCCTTGTAATAGAAAACAATCATTTGGAAGCTTTGATAATATAACAATGCTCTTATGGCTATATGGTTATATGATTTTTTTTATTTCATTTCATCATTATGAACATCATATTTATTAATACCAACATACATGATAAAGTATAAAATGATTCAAAAATACTTGTTTATTACTACATTCATAATAATACAATTATAATGCTACTACATTCATGCATCAGCTATCTAATTTGATTCACCCACAACTCTTACTTCACACATTTACAATAATTGCAATTAAAATACCAGCCATAAAATATATAACATTTCTAAATCTATTACTAATAATTTTACTTGGAGTTTTTTTATTTCTACAATCCATTTTCAATTCTCACAATTCTCTCCTTTATATCAAGTAATCTATCTTTCATTTCCTGCATAAAACTTTGAACCTCCATATCTCTAATAACATCATCCAACCATTTAAAGAACTTGTAATATGATAAATTGTCCTGTAATAAGAACCAAAAATACATACCACCATGAATGATAGATATGAATTTCAATTAAATAGAACACTCAAAATTCAAAAAATAAAATAAATTAACAATTATCCAATAGTTTGAGCACTCTAATAACAATTTATTTGGATTCTCCACTGTTCCAGACTTGTATATTATTACATATAGTTAACAATTACATTTGGGAGCGATTTTATTGTTGAACCCTCTTCCATGTGTTGAGTCGCCCCTATAATTCCAGCCACTTCTTTCATTCTTTTCTCTTTGGCGCCTCGTGCTTATGGAGATTCCAGTACTATTCATTCTACGTTGTGCTAAAATTTTGTTTTAGGGCGAATAATTTGCACAATTAGAGTTTGAGACATGTTAAAATCAAATAACATTGAAGGACTAGTTTATCCTCATCATTTAGAATAAATCCAATGTAGCATTAAACGGATACCTCAATCACTTTAATCGTCCATATCAAAGGCGCCGTTAATCTTATTAACAGAAAGTCGTATCGTGTTCATGTTTCATTTTCTACGAGATGTATTTGTCCCTTTGTTTTTCAAAGACTAAATTATTCGAAGGCAAAATTCTTAAGAATTTAATTCTCATTTTACTCTAATATTTTTTTTTGGTAACAATTTGGATGAATTTAATATAGGTCAGCTCATCATCATCAAGTTTATGATATATATTTAATAAATTTAATGAATATTTATAAAAATAATTCTGGTATGGTTACAAAAATGACTCAAGTCCTATTTTAAGACATTTTTTAATTATTGGTGGTGACAATAGTATTTTACTGCTTGAAGATTAATTAAAGTAGGTTCAATCTACTTATAAAGTTATTAAAAAATATTCACAAACAATGTGGTTTACTTTAATTCAATTGTTTCGAATTGTTTCTTATGTAAGAACTAAACTCTTTTTACAAATATAGTGACTCCTCTCTTTTAACATATGCCAAATGTTTAGTTCTTTTTCATTATTTTAGTAATTTATCTCTTCTACAAAACTAATTAGTGCCAAATAATAATACTGTTCTTATTGCCCTAGTAAGGTAGTACAGTGTTTAAAGAGTCGTAAAATTAAAATAAATAGTTTATCAAATTTGTTAGCAATATAACTTAATTTTAAATTGAGAAATACTATAGAGGATGAGTATAATTTATTATTTTTTGCTTGCAGTTATCTATTAATATTTAAAAGTGTGAGTTAAAAGTATGTTATTAGATTATTAAATTAAGAGAATGGATTGATAATTAAAATTACTTACAAAAAACTTGTCTTTTAATATTTTTCTTTTAAATTTATTCATGTATATTTTTAATTAACAAGAGATTAAAACTATTATAAAATATTGCTACTAAAATTTAAATTAGATTAAATTATTTATCAATGGGACCAATAAAATAAACCCACATCCACCCAAGTGAAGCGATTAAGGTTTGGTTTTGTAAAATTTTTTGAAGAGGTGCTTGTGCTTAAACTTTTCATTTTGTGTTTGATAAATAAAAAAGATCATATGTTTGTGTTTGCAACTTTTAAAAGATCGGGGTATTTTTGAAAGTATCGAAGATAGAGCTTTCAAAGTTAGCTTGTGCTTTTTTCAAATTTAAAAATATAATATAACCTCATATATTAACTAATTTTTAAATTTAATACTTGCATTTATATTTATTATAGATTTATAGTATTTTTAAATTTTAAAAATTATTTTACCAAACGCAATTATTGTTGCTTGTATTTATTGAAAGCTATTTTTAATTTGATTTATCAAACATAAATACGACAACTTTTAAAAAACTATCTTTTAAAAATTAGCTTTTATAAGCTACTTTTAAAAAGTAAAAATTTTAATAAACTAAGTCTAAATAAGTTCAAATTATAAATTAATTAAATACAATTATATTATCTGTAGGGAATAAATTACAAAAAATGTATTCGAATTATTTTGGCGCTAATAAAATATTTTTGAATTTTGTTATTGAAAAAATATGCTCAAATTATTTAAAAACTTGATAAAAATATCCTCGTTGTTTTCTATTAACATAGAATGTCTCAATTCACCGATGTGTATTTTTGGTACGTTTTTAAATTATTTGAAAAAATTTGTGTTAGTCACAAAATTCGGAGATATTTTTGTTAACCACAAAATAATTTGAGTGTATTTTTTATAGTCTATCTGTACTTAGACAAAAAATTAGCAACTAAATTAATCATTCATATTAAATTTAAATTCAATTTTGTCGATAACAAAATTTAAAAATATTTTTGTTGACAACAAAATAATTTAAGTATATTTTTTTTTGTTTACCTATATATAAATAAAAATTAACAACTAAATTAATTATTTATATAAAATATAAATTAATTTTAATATACTATCCACACCAACATAAAACAATTTTATAAATTTATTTAATTATCTAATATCATATTAATAAAAATAATTATTTTTTATATTAATTATAGAAATAATTATTTAAAATAATTTAATATATTTAATTAAATTATTATTTAAGGATACTCAACTTTTAACTTTTTCATATGAGGTGGAGGCTTAATTTTTTTTAATTAAATAACTTTCTCTTTGGCAGTTTCAAGAGGCAAAGCAAAACAACAAAAAGGGTTTTAGAGTTGGAACTGAGTTGGACAGCCCAATCTGGGAAAGGCTTCCGAGTTAGTGAGTCAGTGACTCACCACTCACCACCGAGTCACAAACTCGCCAGCTTTTATTATTTTTTAGGTCAAGTTGAGATTTTTTTTTTGCCCCCAAAAAAGAAAAACAAAAAAAACCCCTGTTTGACTCAAAAAGCAGAGAACGCAGTGAAAGGGTTAGAGAGAATAAGAAGAGAAAAATAAAGAGAGGGTTTTGTGGATTGTGATTTGTGAAGTTTAGATCTGAGTGGTGAAGAAATTCGAGTGGCTAGAGCCCAAAGTTTTCAACTTTGAATCAAAGGGTCAACAAAAAGTGCCATCAATGCTCTGAGAACCTTATTCCTCGGAAAATGCCGCGCCCTTCTTTCCACAAGCTTGTTCTTCCTTCCACCATTCAATCTAGGCAATTGGTACCTAAATCCTCTCATTCTTGTATCTCATTATTGTTCCTTCTTCAAAGATTGTTCCTTTTCGTTTTTTTTTTTTCCTGGTCGGAGTTGGTTGTATTCTAGATGAATTTGTCTTTTTCTTTTTTGGGGAAGAACTATTGCTATTGAGTTTATGTGAGATTTTGAGTGAGAATGAAATAAAGCGGTAGATAATTGTTCTGAGTCATGGTTTTTCATCCAACTCATCATCCTTAGTCCCAAAACCCTGTTACCTATTTCAAGTTTGGATTTTTATTCTTTAAACCCTGTGAATTATGATGCCAAGTTTTTTTTGTGCTTATACCTTGGACTAGGGTTAGAAGTTTTGCTTTGATTTGTATAATTGTGTAATTTGGATATTGAATTGGTTAAGTGGATAGGAAGAAAAACCAATGAAGTTTGGTAATTGTATAATTGACTTAGAAGCTCAATGAAATTTGGTAACTTAGTTTCATACTCGTATTATTATTTTGTCCTTTTTCTACATTGATCACACATGTATATTTCTTCGTATTCTTAGTTGAAAATTCTTTGCCTTTGTTGGAGATTTAATGAGATGCACTTTGGGGGAGAAATAAGAGTTTATGTGTGAGGAATTACAAGCAGGCTGATGCCTGATAAATATAAATAAATTTGATTCTTTCCTTTCATAAATCATGTTTCGATTATTTAATCCAGTCTAGTACTCCAACTGGTCTATGGTTTCAATAATACAATTGAGCTGAGGGAGGAAGCACTTTAATTAAACCATATCAATGAATGGTAGTTATATGAAATGTAATTAACAGAATCTTTCTCGCATAATCAAATTTCGGATTTTATTAGTCGTGTCATTCAAGTGGTCTACTGAAGTTCGAGGAGTGTCATTATCATGAAGTTAGTTTGCTTGAGAGCTGAACTTGAGAAAACAAATTTGCAAGCTTAAACGAGTCTCTTTTTTTCCCCCTCACATTTGTAGCGTTCAATTTGATAACTCATTATTAAGATATATGTTGTTTATATCATCCTCTAATGGTTTATGAGAGACTTAGTCTAGTTTTGGATCTTGGTAGGACTAAATTTAACAATGCAAGAGAATCTCCGTTGTATAATTTTATTATTGTTTTCCCCAACAAGTAAACAAGTAAATGTTTGCATTTTTTTATGTCATAGGAACATACTTCTTGTGGTTGTGGCTAGGGACATTTAATGGGGTGATTGTTGGGAGAAGGTCAACGTATTTTATTTTCGATGTCTACCAATATCTGATCCTAATCTGATTTGCAATTCGCAGAGGATTCCAGATACTTTTCTGAATAGATATGGAGCTGACCTTTCTTCAATTGCTACCTTCTCGGTTCCTGATGGCAGCATTTGGCGTGTCAGATTAAAGAAGTTGGACAATGGATTTTGGTTTGTTGATGGCTGGGCAGAATTCGTTCAACGCTACTCCATCGGTGTTGGATACTTGATAGTATTCCGATACGAAGGAAAGTCGACTTTCATTGTTCGTATCTTTAATTTGGCCACTTCTGAGATAAGCTATCAGTCGCCTGTACGAAGCAGTAACGAAGGGGCTTACTTTGCAAACCGTCTTAAGATTTTTGAAGAATTGGAAGATGAAGACTCCGCTGAATATTCATCACCTTCCGGCCTTACTCCCGGTGCATTGCAAAATAAATTTACCCCTGAGAAGAATTATACTCCTCCACCATTGCAGAATCTATTTAATGGGTCCAAACTTAATAGTGTAAACTGGGGCGATAGTGCAAACACCCTCTCTTCAAGAAGTGCCAATTCGCTAGACAGTCAGTTGACCAGAGATATAGGTGTTCAGTTTAATGCAATTGAGTTTAAAAGGTCTACCGACGAATTGAAGTTGCGTACTTCTGTTGACGAAAAGGAGAAGAAAGCTCCAAGAAAGAAGCGAAAATCAGGTCCTACTAGATTCTTAATAACTTTTTTTTTTTCCAAATAACGATCAATGTGGATAAATGAATGAAATTTTATGATCAATTTGTGGAAGTGCAGATGGCCAGGAACCCTCTGAGCACCAAGAAGAGGAGGCAGAGATGCGGTTTAGATTCTATGAAAGTGCATCGGCAAGAAAAAGAACTGTGACAGCAGAGGAAAGAGAAAGAGCCGTGAATGCAGCGAAGGCGTTCGAACCACTTAATCCTTTCTGTCGTGTTGTCCTGCGGCCGTCCTACTTGTATAGGGGATGCATAATGGTGAGTCCTTGAATTCACCCTAATTTACATTATCATTCTTGTGCTTATCAATGATTGACCTTGCCAATTGAACTCCTTTTTTTCAGTATTTGCCATCTTGCTTCGCGGAAAAGCATTTGAATGAGGTTTCAGGATTCATCAAACTTCAGCTCTCCGACGGGAGACAGTGGCCTGTTCGCTGCCTCTATAGAGGAGGCAGAGCTAAGCTGAGCCAGGGGTGGTTTGAATTCGCGATAGAGAACAACCTTGGCGAGGGAGACGTCTGTGTGTTTGAGCTCCTTCCGATGAAGGAGGTGATACTTCAAGTTACACTGTTTCGCGTCACTGAGGACGATGGATTCTTCCTCCCTCCTCCTCTGCCCCAGCCGAGCCAAAATCTCGTGAGTCAATCTAAAATGTTGAACGCTCACATGCATCAGCGCCTCGGCTCAGGTAAACTGATCAGGAACTAAAGCAGTTTTGTTGCCGTTATAGTCCAACTGTATCAAGTAGCGCAGTTACTTCTGTGTGACCGGTTATTCATCTAAACATCAGCTTCACTTGGAAAAAACTTTGGTACTTTTTGGTGTCCATAAACACTTCAGGGAGACTTAAGTGGAACATAGCTATTGTTGCTTTGATACATTTTCTTTTTTTCTTTTCTTTTCTTTTGTTTTGGCCTTTTGGTTTTGATTTGGGTTGTAAATAGATTGTTATTAATTATTTTTATTATTATTATTCAAACTAGAATGATGATCAGTAACCGAGTCAATGCTTGTCTTATTGCTATTGTCATGGTTTTTCTCTTGTATATATATATTTTTATTAAAATGGGACTAGAAGCCAGAGAAAGATTACACAAGATTAAACAAAAGAGTAAAGTGACCCTCTAAAATCATCCCCTATAATTTGTCTAAGTTCAAATTGAGGGCTGTCTATAATTTTCTGTTGTAATTTTGACATGCTCATTGGCCAACATCAGTAATAGTCAATAAAAGAAAAAGTGAAAATAGAAAAGATAAATGTATTTACTTTTTTTTTTTTAATTTTCTTTCAAAACCTTGAAACAAAAGAAATTGCAAATGGAAACAAATAATTGTACTCTATGAAATCTAAGTTCCATTTTGGTCTTTTTTTTTTATTTGGTACAAAAGAAAAATTTTTTTTTTTAGTATTTTGTATCAAATGCTTATAATTTCTGCAATTAGTAATTGAGTCAAATGTTATTATTAATATGATATTTGAAGTTTAAACCTAACAATTTTATTTTATTTTATCAAGAGCGAACAAATTGATTTGATTCATACTGTACAAATTTTAATCGGATTAAATTGAGTTTAAAGACAAACTATGGTTTGGCTTAATGATTTTCTCTTCTATTTTCAATAAAAAGGAATAAAAACAATCCTTCACTCAAAGTAACCCTAATTATCTGTTGTTACCTATAAAAATTGTTGTGTGCTATACGTCACGAACTTTTTCTACGTGGCAAAGATAAATACCTAATACGGATAGTTATTACTTATAGTGTTATTTTCCATAGAAAAAAAAAAATATACATTGAAAAAATCAATAAAAAATATTGGTATGGATGATTCCTATCTCGCACTATCAACAATATATCTATACATTCGTTTGATAAAATCTTATTTTCAAATAAATTTGTTAGAGGATAATTAAGATGAATTAGATCAATTAGCATTATTTAGTATATATGTATATTTATTATAGAATATTATATTTTTATTACTTTGAATTTTTTAATACTTATATATACTCTTGTATATTGTATCATTCTGAACGCACTTAAAAATATATTATATTTTCTTTAATTCAGTCTCTTGTTTCTCACATGGTATCAGAGCATAACTTTTTTTTCCTCTAGAAAAAGTAGTCCATAGTCCTTGATTTGGGTCTGAACGTGAGGTCCAGATCTTTCTGAGGCAGCCTCCAACTTGTTTGGTGTCGATGTGTCGCCGTCTGAGTTCCTCGTGAGGAGGTGGGGGGAGGGGGAGGTGGTACCTGCAAGAGACTTCGATACTTAAGTTAGCAAAGATTTTAGGCAGGGTTTAGTAGATTAGAATGTGTATATACCTGATGAGTGTTAGTGTATTTATGGTATAGTTGATAAAGATTCGATGAGACAGTTACTTATTTGGCAGGTGGAGCTCCCTTCGTTGTGTCTGACCTCCTTAAAAAAGGTCGGGTATATGCTGGAGGGCACCCTCTTGAATCGAGCCTTTTATTTTTATTAGGTTTAATTTTTATCCTTTGCCTCAAGGTATGAACAACAATTATACTACATGTATGTTGATAATTAATTTTTATATTTTGTTACTAAAAAAAACTTTTTTCTATAAAATTTATATTTATATGTATATTTTAGTGAATTCTATGTGTTTCGATAAGATTATATAACACAATTTGGTAAATTTTAATTCTAATTTTAGTGTAAAAAATTTAATAAACAAACTTAATTTAAAATGAGTAGAATAGATTATAAAAAGATATCATTTTTCTTATATTCTTCTTTTGAACAAAATAATGGTAATTCTATAACTTATATAATTTTAATTAATATATTTACTAAAAGGATTGTATTTAATATTTATAATTAACTTATTCAATATTCAATATTATACTAATTAGTAAAAATAACAAAAGTAACCTGTCAAAAAAATAAAAACCGGTACAAAGATAGGGACCCATTAAAAAATAGCTCTCTTCTTGTACCCAAAAAAAGAGAAAAATAAAAAATAAAAAAAAAAACACTCTTTTTCAATTTCTAACCCCAAAGGCAAAGCAAAAACAAGGGGGATTTAGGATTGAAAAACCCAAATCTGGAAAAAAAAATTAAAAAGAAGAAAAAAACAAAAAAGGCTCCGAGTGAGCGAGTTTGTGGTGGTGACTCGGTACCGAGTCAGAAACTCGCTAGCTTTTAATAAGGTTGTAGGTCACCAACACGTTGAGGTCTTTTTTTTTTTTTTGTTTTTTTATAAGGTTTTAGGAATCATTGTTTAATTTTTTTATTTAAAAAAAATTGTTTGACCCAAAAAGCAGAGAAGGTAGTGAGAGGGTGAAGAACAGAAAGGGTGTGAAGTGAAGAAGCAGATCTGAAGTGAAGAGGTGAAGAAGAAGAAAGAAAAAAGAAAAAAGAAAAATCCCAGTAATTAGAGAGCCCAAAGTTGAAAACTTTGGATCAAAGGGTTAACAAAAAAACAAAACTTGGTTATGCTTTGAGCCTTCTTTCTTGGTCTTCACCCCCCAAAAAATGCCTCGCCCTTCTTTCCATAAGGTTATTCTAACCACCACTCTCCAATCCAAGCAACTGGTACATATCTTCTCCCTCTTTCTCTCTTTGTTTCCGTTTTTGTGTGTATTTTTTGTTTTTTGAGGAATTATCAATTATGATTAGGTTTATAAGAGATTTGAGTGAGAGTTTGAAGAACTTGTTAGACTGTGTTTCTGGGTCTTGCCCTCTTTCCGCAAGTTTGGATTTTTTTTTTCTTTGGGGTTGTTTAAATACACGGTTGTGTCTCCTTTGAACATTGAGTTTGTTTAATTGCTATGAAGGATTATTAGTGATGAATAGGGTTAATGGTGTTGGGACTTTTTAAGATGCTGCTTCTTGCCTGAGCTGAAACTGAAGTTAGTTGTGGACTTTGTAAAGTGTGGTGATTCGTTTATTTAATTAATTACAGTAGTTTTGCTCTTGAATCTCACTATGTTCTCCATATAGAGAAATCTACTCTAAAATTGCTAGAACCCTTGTTGTTTTGATAGATAGTGCTGAAGAAAAGTAAATAAATTTAGTGTTCTGCTTTCTGTTCCAATTTCTCTATTGACATTAGCTATTATTTCCTGGCACTACCTTTATTGAGACAATTATGATAGAGTGAAACTGTTTTTAATACTTAAACCTAAGAAATATTTGGCATCTTTTCAGAGCCTGTATGTGATATCTGTATGACTGTATTTGGCATTTGATTTGAGCTTCACTATTCACATTATTTCAAGTGTTCTAGTTCAGGTTGAAGAGTTTCATTATCCTGAATTTCACTTGCCTTAAAGCTGAACTTGTTGAAATGGATTTCAGAACATAGAACATTGCATGTTTGAAATGAATCAATATATGGTCTCCAATTTAATATGCGTAACCTGATCTGTGAATTGCAGAGAGTACCAGATAATTTTCTGAGAAAATATGGGGGTGAGCTTTCCTCCTTTGTTAACCTGTCTGTTCCCGATGGTAGTTCGTGGCGTGTGGGACTGAAAAAGGTAGACAACAAATTTTGGTTCATTGATGGTTGGGCAGAATTTGTTCAGCGCTATTCCATCGGTGTTGGATACCTTTTAGCTTTCAGATACGAAGGAAAGTCGAATTTCAGTGTTCACATTTTTAATTTGGCTACTGCTGAGATAAATTATCAATCACCCACACGAAGCAGCAATGAAGGATCTTACTTTGCGAATCGCCTCAAAATTTTTGAAGAAATGGAAGATGAAGACTTCACTGAATCCAAACCAGCCTTGCAGAATCTATTTAACGGGTCAAAACTTAATAGTGTAAACTGGGGTGAGGGTGGGAATGCTCTTCCTGCGAAAAGTGCCAGAGATATAGGTCTTCAGTTTAATGCAATTGAGTTTAAAAAATCTACTGATGAACTGAAATTGCGTGCTTCTTTCGAGGAAAAGGCCAAAAAAACTGCAAGAAAGAAGCGTAAATCTGAACCTGGTAAGCTATAATTAAGTTATAACTATCTTTTCTTTTCTAGGATTTGGTTATCAAAACCTTGAATTTTATGGTCAATACATTTCAGGAAGTGCAGAAGGCCAGGAAGCTTCTGATGGACAAGAAGAGGAGAGAGAAATGCGCATTAGATTCTATGAAAGTGCTTCTGCAAGGAAAAGAACCGTGACGGCTGAGGAAAGAGAAAAGGCTGTCAACGAAGCGAAAGCATTTGAACCATCTAATCCTTTCTGCCGGGTTGTCCTGCGGCCCTCCTATCTATATAGGGGATGCATAATGGTATGATCCCGTGAAATTCACCACGACAAACGTTGTTATTCTTCTTCAGCTTTATATCCGGCATACTAATAACTTCTTTCTGTATTTCAGTACTTGCCATCTTGCTTTGCAGAAAAGTATTTGAATGGTGTTTCGGGATTCATCAAACTTCAACACCCTGATGGGAGACAGTGGCCAGTTCGCTGCCTTTATCGAACGGGTAGGGCTAAGTTAAGCCAAGGATGGTTCGAATTTGCGATAGACAACAATCTAGGCGAAGGCGACGTCTGTGTGTTTGAGCTGCTTAGAATGAAGGAAGTAGTGCTGCAAGTTACTATATTTCGTGTCACCGATGAGGCAGAATTCTTGAGCCCTCCTCCTTTGCTGCTGACCCAAAATGTGAACCAGGCCAAGCTGTTGAGAAGCCCCATGCAGCAGCATCACCTTACATCACCTAAAGGTTAGGAATCAGCGGCGGCTTCAGTCGCGATAACCGCCCCCTACTTTGTATCAATCAAATGACTCCTCTTGCTTCTGTGTGTTCAGTTATTCATCTGATTTCTGTCACGTGGAACTTGGATGCTTTTCTTTTCTTTTTCTATGTTGATAAACATTTCAGGATGACTCAAGTGGAACATAGTTATTTGTACTCTTAGTACCTAGTACTGTCTGTTTTTCTCTGCTGTTATTGACTTGTGTTGTAAATAGATTGTTCAATTGCAACTAGTTTTTTTCTGAACTGAATCATTGGTTGTCGCATAACTGTTAAGATGCTTTTTAAATTCTGGTTTTTAAGTTTGACTTTATATTTTATTGCTTCATCTTCACATTTATCCTCATTGTAACTTGATATGCATGTTAGGCTGTATTAATTAACAAAAATGCTACTTGTATACCCTTTGATTGTTGTCATTCTATACTTTTTGTTTGTACTAATGTAGGTCCAATCATAATGTCATGTTTTTAGAACACATGAAATTTTGTTATCTTGGAAGAGAAAGAAGCAAGTAATGTGAATGCATTACTTGTCTATGATTAACCATGAACACCATTTGCTTGGGAAATAATGTTACAAAGACTTTTCGACATAATATTCAATTTTAAAACATAATCTTGAATCACAAAGATTATATAGATTTCCCCCTTTTTTTTTTCAGAATACCATATTTTATTTTAGAGTAAAGTACGTTTTTGTCCCTAACGTTTGGGGTAAATCCTATTTGTATCCCTAACGTTTGTAAAAGTGATTCAATGTTATCCTACTATCAATTATACTAACAAATCAGATTATATTTTTCAATTTCTCATTTGGATGTATTCATTCTCAATTAGATCTCACTTGGATGTGTTCGATTTTAATATTATACCCACTATTTGTGTTTAGATTTAATCATGTTCCTAGAAAAGTGAATTATGTAAATGTTGTAGGAATTAGTTTCAACATTTGATGAGCTATTTCTCGGAGTAGATCATCGATTCTATAACATACATTTGTATTCTAACTTCAAGAAGAGATTTTTTAGAACTCAAACTAAAGCGCTCATTATGTATAATTGACGGCAGGATAACATTAAATCACTTTTACAAACGTTAGGGATACAAATAGGATTTATCCCAAACGTTGGGAATAAAAACGATACTTTACTCTTTATTTTATTTTTACTTTTATTAATAGTTTAATTTTACTCCTAACTGTAGCTCTTTTTTTTACCAACTTATCTTACTTTACAAATATATAGGTAAAATAGAAAAATCAATGCAATCCCATGGGGTTTAGGACTACTTGTCAACATGCAGAGAAAGAATTGTGTTATTGATGAATATTTTTTATTTTATATACTAAGTAGATTCATATTTCTTTTAATTGTTAATTAAATGTAAATTTAATTTTAAATAAATTTTGTATTTTTGTTAATAGTTAAAAGCCGTAGCTTGACTCAATATAGCATATTGGAAAATAAAATTAGTATTTTTTTTAAGGATACATCATACATCCATCATTGGAAGAGGCTAAGAAGCTTCAATAAATTGTATCTCTCTTTCTTTTAAGTTAGTCAATTTTTTTTCCCTTTTTATATAGCTCTAATAAATGATGTAACGTGTATCTTGCAATTTTGCTTTGAAGAGTTGGTTGATGAGAATCTTTGAAGATCGTGAATTTATAGTATTGCGTTTGGTTTTTTGTAGGAAAAAGAAGTGTGTCAAAATAGAAATAAGAATAACATATTATTTTGGTCTCCAAAATTTGGGTTAAATTCTAATTTAGTTCATAATGTTTTAAATATCTTATTTCTGTTTCAAAAATTTTTAAAGTTTCTATTTTAATTTCAAAAAAATTTTAAACGAATTTAATGTTATCCCACCATTAAATTTGACACAAATAATTCGCATATTAAAGAACCAATAATAGTATATAAATAAAATAATTAATTCACCAACGTTCACTAATATAAAATTTTTTTCTTTGATTTTGAAGCGCATTGAATGATTGATTATTAGGATTTGTAATTTTGTAAAAAAAAATTAAGGACACAAAATATTATAAAAAAATTTAGTTATATTTTTCTAATACATGAAAAAAGTTATGATTTAACTAATAACGTTATTAACGTTCATGACACCGCTGTGAGTTATTACGACTTGGACAAATGCAAGTTATAAATGAAAAATATCTTAAAAATGAAAATTTGCTTTCATTATTTCTTCATTAGTCAAGAAAATTTCATGTGCCAACCTCCCAGGCTATTAAAATATTCATTAAGTAGTATTACTGTTTTTGATATTCTTAATCCACTAAACTTTTAAAATAGTATTTGAAAGTTCATTCAAAGATGTTAACGATATATAAATTCTTAAAAAATTTAAAAATACAATAAAAAAATTAAATATTAAATATATATTTTAAAAAAACTTTAAAGATCATTTTTTATTCAATTTTTTACAAACATCATTAAAAAATTATATTTTTTTATTCTAAAAAATTTAGCAATTTTATATTAAGTGGATTTTTTAAAAGTTTTTTATTGCGAATGACCAATTTTTTTTGAAAAATAAAAAAAATTAGAAATTAAATTTTGTTTTAATTTTTTTGTGTATTCTCTAAATATTTATTCAAATATTGCCACAAAAAAATAGATAAGTCATTTGTTAAATATGAAAAAAAAAATTCACTTATAAAAAAAATATAATATTGATTACTTTTATGGTATTTTTAAATTATTTAGGAGGTTTTTTTTTTTGTCAGCGTCTAAATCTTTCAGATATCAAATTAAAAGTTAACTTTTCTTTAAGGGGACCATAAATTAAAATGAAATAAATAGCAGCATCACTTCATATATTAGTATATTATTATGATAAATTCATAAATAGTAACCATGGAGTCCAGCAGAGACTTTCTCTCATATTCCAATGTTGTATGTATGTATGCATGCATGCATATTCCATTGCAAGACCCCAGATGAGTTCTTATTTCACTTGTCCTGAATTCTGGACAGCTTTATTCTTTGCCTATCTTTGGAAATAAAAAAAAGTAGCTCCTTAATAATAAGTTACCTAACAGTAATGCATGCAAGCTAAGGTCAGCATAGTATTCTAATTTCTAAAAATGATAGTAGTGATGAAAAAGATTACATTTACATCAATGCAATTGAATTTGGCAAGTGATGAGTGTAAAGTCTTAAGTCAATCACTAATTAGACTGTAGCAGATAATATATATTTTAAATTCTTATTTTTTGCAAAACCGCATCTGATCTTGTTATTCTTCCTCTCCAGTATGCCTTCTTCTTTATTGTTTGTTATCTCTCTGAAATTGATTTCTTCTTTCTTGTTTAGCATTCTCTCTATCACTCTTGCTTTCTTGTTCCCCCTCCCAAAAGGCATTGTTTTGTTCCTCTTTTTGGTTTCATTGTTATGTGTTTTGGTGCTATATATGCTGCTGCTATTGTTATGTGTTTGGTTTCATTATGATTTTACTATGTTGTTACTGAAATTTCCTATTTTTGTTTCAGGTTTTGCATCATCAACGTTGAAAGAAAGCACCTTTGTGCAGATCTGGACAATATTTTTTTCCAGGCAGATCAAGAACTTCGATATACACTTTTTTGGTAAGGTTTTTTGCTTCTTTCTCATTTCTCTTTAATCAATTATGCGGAAATTGTTTTTAACTGCAGTCATGTACCAAACTTTGGTGTTAACTTGTAGTTGATATATACAAAATCATGTGTATATTTTGCATACTATTTTTCTTTGATTTTCCAACTTTGAGTTTTGTCAACAGCCTCAAAAAATTGAAGACTGTTTAATTTTAACAGACTCTGCATAATTATGAACTGTTTCTATAACTTTTTTTTGCTTGCGCTTCCTTATATATTGTGATGTATTTTCATGTATTTTGTCAAGGTCAAGCTTTTAAAATTTGTTTTGGAATTAAATTAGGTATGCACGTTTGTGAGGAGAGTAGAATAGTAGATGATTTTGTCAAAAGTCAATCTCTTTGATTTGTATTGTGTTCTAATTTGCTAATAGTTAATCAAATTTGAAGAAATGCAGCTATGTAGAAAACATTCATAAAATCCCTTCCTCAGCTATGAGTGAATTGTGAATTGAAAGGAGTTACAGAATTTCTTGATATTGTAATATGAAATGTGGAATTTTCAGATATGATGAATACTTCAGCTGAGCAATCCTCCTTCTTCAAAGTCTTCCTTCCACAGTTTAGCTCTGAAAAATTGGTAACTTCTTAATTTAGTGTGTGTATTTTCATAATGGTACATTATTCATGTTTGTAAGAACAGAGTGAATGAGTTATTAAATTTACTATGATATGATCCAGACTTGATTAAACAATGATCTTCTTTTCTTTTCTTTCTTTAAATTGATCTTGCAGCTACTCCCAGAAGAGCATGTGGCATTGACAAGGATGAAAGAAAGGGTACCTGAGGAATTCATACTGAGAAATGGAAGAGGAGGAGCATGGAGGGTGAAGACAAGTTGCATTGGTGAGAAGGTGTGTTTTGATGATGGATGGAAGGAGTTTGTAAGTGATAATGGTATACAAGAAGCTTGTGTTATTATTGTTTTCAATCCGGATGGAAGCAGCACATTCGAGTTCAAGATCTTTGAAAAATCAATGTGTGAAAAGACACAAACGTTGGAGGAGGAGGCGGCAGTGGAGATGGAGGAGTCATCAGAAGGAGAAGAAGAAAATGATGATGATGATGATGATGAAGATTATGAGGATGAGGATGAGGATGAGGACGAGGATGAGGACGAGCATAGAGCTGGGAAAGCTCCTGCAAAAAGGGAAAGTAAGTTTTAAACTTTGTTTTCATTTTTCAGTTGATTTCTTTGTTTTTATGCTGCATGAGACATGTTTTGTATTTGGTTTTAGGGGGAAATTACAATGATATTAAGGAGTATGGAGAAATTATTGCAACTTATATTGATCAACACAATCCATACTTTGTTGCCAAAATGAACAAATCCAGACCCAATGAATTGGTTAGTCTAATTCTTTCTGTGTTTCAATGTTTCTATTAAGTTTTAGACTTTTAAAACCTTTTTATACAAACTATTTTGTATTTAAATTCATGGCATGTCATTATTGCAGCATGTTCCATGTAAGCTCATTAAGGAGTACTCCATTACCATCCCAGAAACTATTAAACTATGTTGCAAGGTATAGTTTTATTTTATTTTATTTTACAGTTTCACAATTATATATAATAGGTATTTAATTAACCTATGTGATAACTGATCACTACTATCTTTGCTATTACAGTATATCAAAGTGAACTCGCCGGAGAAGATAACTGTTGAGAGTAGTCCTTGGCCTGCTTTCACCGGAAGAGCGACTAAATGGATAGACGGTAGAGTTTGCATTAAAGGGTGGGGAGGATTTTGCAGAAGGAACAATGTAAATGCAAGTGCTGATACTTTCATATGTGAACTGAAGATGAGTAAGAACATGAAAATAGTAAAAATGATACAGGTCTATGTTGTTAAGAAACAACCTTAGAGGTTGTTTTATATATATGTATGTATATATGTTGTTAAGAACTGAGCTTGACTTGTTCATTGTCTATATACTCATCTTGAGCTTCTCCCTTTACAATGTATATATGCATGTGAAAAATCTGGTGCATGAAACAGATCTATGTTTTCCAACCCCAACAGTTTAATTTGTGGAGCCTCTAACCCTATTTAATTATCAGTATTACTAGTTATTAACCAACAATCTATGGTTAACTTTCCACAAATATCTAGCTAGTAAGATCCATCAAATGACTTTAATAACACATTTTTTAATTTAATGATTTCACATAATAACAAGATTGGTGAATCAATATAATAAATTGATTGTCCTAATTTATTTCTTCTTACACGAAATTGGTGAACCAATTTAATCTTAAATTGGGTTTTCAAATATTTTGAATATAGTAAATTACAGTATCTTAAGTTGGAAAATAATTTATGTTTTGGACTAAATTCAAACTCCCAAATAAGTCGTTATGAAAAACGAAAATGCTACTTGTCTTTTAAATTTCAGTCTTTGGTTTAAAAAATTCGAGAAGTTACTTACTTTTTATTTTCTCTTTCTACTAAAGGCTAAATAAAGGACAATTTTTAAAGGCAAATAGAATTCAAAAATCTTCAAATCTTTTGGATTAAGATAAGAAGAACAAAGATAGTTCAAAGGAATGAATATTATTAACTAAGCATACGGTAAACTTATTTTCTTGGTCACAGCATCTAAAGTTGCATGCCACATAACACAACTTGCTATCATATTCATATGTTCTAGTCAACCATCCACAGTTTCCTTACCTTATCCATACAAACACTTTGTATTGTATCTCAATTTTCTTTGTTAACAAGTGACTTAATAGTTCATTTTCTTTGCATACTTTTCAGATATCAATGATGGCTGCAGCATCAGCAATAATGTCTACTTCTACAATGATGGGAAATGCTACTGTTTGCACCACAAGGAGGAGGAAGAGAAGTGTTCACTACGTTGCAGGGTTGAATTCTTTTGGAGGATTGAAGGTGCAGAACAATGTCACCTCATTAGGCCATTCATTGTGCACTGAACAATCCTTTGCAAAGGTTGTGAGCTCATTGAAGGGAAAATCCAAAGGTGGTGGTGGTGGAGGAGGAGGAGCTGCATCTTCAACATGCAATGCTGCAGGTGAGATTTTCCAGATTGCAGCCATCATGAATGGACTTGTTCTTGTTGGTGTTGCTGTTGGATTCGTTCTTCTTCGAATCGAAGCATCTCTGGAAGTGGCTGCTGAGTGAGAATAAGCTCATGAAACAGTTTCAATTTGATTCATATATTTATTATCTTCAAAGAGATTGAATCTTTCTTTCTGCTAGTCTTGATGTGAAGTAGAACATTAAAAAGAAAAATCCGGTATCTGAATCCTATTATATGAATTTTAATTGGTACAAAACAAAGAAATATACACAAATATGTCTGATTTTCTTAGAGATATCTGGTCTTAATAATAATCAATTTCAATAGTTTGTTATTTTTTGTTATTATTATTTTTTTCTTTTTTTCCCCTCAATTTGAAAAATAATGGAAATCTGAAACCTGTTTACATTAAGTTATCAAAAGAAAAGGCCCCTTTATTTGGTGCAAAACAGTAAGAAATTGATGTATGCAGAAACATCCCTTATAATAATTAACAAGTCCAAGATCAACAACTTGTTGATTGAATTTTAAGGGTATTCATAAAGCAATCAACAGGATCTAGAGATAGCATGCTTCTGACATTTATTGGAGATTATTACCTTGATATACACTAGACATTTTTAGAATTCTTACAATCAAAATCCAACATAGTGTTGGATACATTATATTGTATTTCATGATCTCAGATCTTCATTCACTTGAAACTATGGTAGATTATTTCGGCTGCTTGAAACCTTCACTCGACATGGAGGAGTCAGCGCCTTTATTATGAAGTCTTTCATATTCCAACCTATCTGCAATGGTGTATCTTCTAGCTAGTTTCAAGCAAACAATTCCTGCAAATATCAGAATTGAGGAAAGGATCCAACTGAATTGTAAATTGGCTAATGCTCTCGCGCGAAAATCAGCCTCTTTAGTGCCACAAGTAACTGCTCCTAGCATATGATTTTCATTGGCCATTGGCAAATTCATTACACATCCTTTAGGAACAAGTCCAGGAACCCACAGATTAAACCCCATGTTTATAAACCAACACCCTTGGAAGATTACTGATATAGAAAGTACAAGTGCCGAGGTGAAACTGTTGGGGAAAGTAGTTGCAGCCAGAGATGCTACGAACGAGACTAGTACTATGAGCTGCAACAACCAATGGTAATGGCCTTCAAGTCCAACATGGTCTGTGGAATGAAAGTGGAGTAGGAAGAGTTCTTGGCTAAACACTGAGGATGCAAAGATTCCAACAAAGCCAGAGAAGAGGTCAAGCGAATCGGTTAACTCTGTAGAGAGCGCGAAACCAGCAAACAAAGCTAGGTGTATGAACATGGTTGCATGCTCAAAGTTATCAAGCTTAAATGCATAGTGAAAATGAGGGAAGTCCAAAACTTGCATAAAAATTGCAAGGATGGAAAAGGCCAAAAGGGAAACAAGTTGCAAGTGCTTAAGTCTACTAGAATACTGAGGTGTGTTAAGTTGGTACCAGAATCTTGCAGTGAAGTTAGAAGGGCCCTTCAAAAGGTAAGATTTGATGGTGTTTATGGTATGCCATAGGCCAAGAAGGGCAAGTGCTAACCCTGGAACTATGTGTCCTACAAAAGAACCCATGCCAAATTTTTTTCCTTGAGAAGATAACCAGTCTTTGAGGTTGGTTTCTTCATTTAAATATATGAAGCTTTTGCAAACATTGATGCTTTCACGAAACAAAGTGCTTTATTTGATGTATGATTAGTCCAAAATTTGACTCAGTGCATGGTGCATGTGTTTCCACAAACAGAAAAAGAAAAACCTGTTCTGAGCAACTTCATGAAAGAAGATTCTTAGAAGTCTCACGTCACTTCAGGATATAGCCATCATAACCTTTATAAGTATTATGCAATTCTGACTCTCTGAGGTAGCTTTTGGAATTCAGTTAGACTCACTCAATTATTATATAGTATAAAAATTTATGCTGTTTTGCTACTAAGATAACTTAAAGGGTTGTGTTAGGCACAATTAATTCTAATAAAGATGAAAATGGGGACAACATGTCCATCAGAAATTAAAGTAACCTTCCAAGTAAAGGTTCAAGATATAGTGTTTTCTTCAAAAAATTTGATGGACTCAAAATGGAAATCCGCATCAGAGTTGAGAAGATAAGATGTAACTCCACTATAAAAGGAAAAAAACAAGCCATATAACATCAATAACTGATGCAGGGTTCCATTTGGTAGTGAAACTGAAAACGTGGTTGGCTTTTTGCATTGAAGCATGCGAAGCTATAAGTGTCCCTTGGAGGAGTGGAGAGTGAACCTTGTCCAATAAATTCATGTGGCTTAAGATGTTCCCACTCACTCACTCAGCAAAGAAATTGGCTCACCATTACATCAGAATTCAGGTAAAAAAAAATTGTGTATGACAGCAAAAGTGGGAAGATTCTATGAATATTATTTTATCACTATAGTGATGTGAATAAGATAAATTGATTTGTATTATTGATCATGGTATGTGTATTGTGTGGTCCATTCTGAAAAGTTCTCACTTTAGAGACCAATAAAATGATATATCATATTGCAGACTTCTAAAAGATTACAAAGAACAACCAGATTAGGAACAAATACAAGTGTGATCTCCTTTGAACATTTGAAGAAATGCACTACTAATTCTGTTAAATTAACAACACCACTATGATAGTATGATGTATAGCTGTAGAAGTAGTAAACCTTTAAACATGGATGAAGCCCTCTCTATAGTAGTTTTGAGAATTCTAAAAGAACTAAAAAATAAATCATAAATAAATAAAACTGAGTGGGATCAGCTACATCCTACATGAATCAAACGATATCTTTGTGTCCTATCATTTATCATGTTTATAGTAAAACTATTTACACATAATTCTCCCTTGACTACCTCGTGTACGGTCTTTTTGGATCTTCCTTTACCTTTCGCCACTTGTCTATCTTCCATTTGATCCACCCTCCAAATTTGCCATGGCAATATAAGTCAACCAAATTACCAATACCATGTTGGTCAAGCAACAGGCAAGCTTGTCCGTTTTCAATGGTCTTGAATTTGAGTCTTGGGATGAAAAAACACAAAATGGTTACAATTTCTTGAACCATATTAGTAGAATTTTTGGTAATGATAGGGCTAACTAAAGGGGTCATCCTCCTTTAAAGTGAAATTGTAGTTTTCACTCTTGAACAACCAAAAATGTTTGGACAAAACTACCCTGGCCAATGAATGGTTGACAAAGACTCATAATAAGGCTGAGAAAAGAAAACTACCTTGGCCAATGAAGGATATACAGAAATGGCATAAACAAAAGGTAGATTGAGATTCAGCAGGCACTTCCACTTCCTTCTATATAGATATACAATATAATCTTTCAAAAGCTTAGCTTTAATGTTGTGTTGCAACCTATAATGAGAAACTTACGTGCGTTAATCAAATAAATAAAAAAGCAACAAAGTCAGTATCCTCTTTAGAAAGTGGTGAATTAGGCCATATCCTTTACGTGCAAACTTAAATAAATAGAAGGCCAATCAAAGTGAAATCACTTATATATATATATATGTCAGGACAAATAAAAATGAAGAGTTCCAAAGGGAGAAAAAAATAAAAAAGGTGGTTTCATGGTCTGTCTTTTTGGATAATCAAACATGAGTTATTATTTTATAGAATTATAGATATAGGATTCCTGCTTCATCTAAAAAATATTCATAAAAAAAAAGTCAAAACTGAAAATCTACTTTGCAAAATAGCAGAGATTGAAATCATTAGCATAACATAAATATCAGGAAAGATTAAGCTAAGGCTACTGATTATTTAAGGGAACGATTTTTCATTAGAAAAGTAACAAACATTTTCGTCACTTTTTTCCACCAACTCAACAAATTTTCTATGTAATTTATGCACTAAACAAGGCCGAATTCAATCATCAGCTATACATCACAAAACTGAAAGAAAATTATTAAAAAAAATTATAATAATCTTACAACAAAAGAAATGAGCAAAAGAACATTATACTTTCCCAAGAACTGCATTAAAACTTGTTCATATACGGTACAGGCACATTTTTGTCCCATACATAATGCATCTTGTAGAAGCCAAGAATTCCAAGAGACTTACATCCACCAACCTTCAAAGATAGGAGTTCCCGCACGAGTTCCCTCTGTGTAAATGATTTTCTTCTTGAACACCGATATTTCCACATTCAACTTCGAGCCAATGAGCACGAACAAAAGGTTATTGATCATCATTTCCCACCACTTCTTCAACATTCTCCATTGCCTCAATCACACACAGGTAGGTGCTGTCATCAGGGGTAATGCCTTTACTTACCATTTCTCTGAGGAGCTCTTCAGCATGCTCTCCTTCTCTCTTTCTGCATAAGCCTTGTATAAGAGCATTGTAAGTAAGAAGTGTAGGATTAAATCCTGTGGTCAACATTTCATCACGAACTCTAAAAGCATCCTTCATATCGCCCTTTTTACTGTATCCACTAATGAGTGTATTGTAACTAATATGATCAGGCTTGATCCCCTTTCTTTTCATCTCATCAAGAAGTTCGCGAGCTTCTTCCACCTTCCCCTCCCTGCAGTATCCTTGCATCAGGGTATTATAAGTGACTTCATCCGGTAGAACCTTCATCCGGTCCATCTCTTTTAAGAGTTCAAATGCTCGACTGATGTTACCATTTACGCAGTGACCACAAATCAATGCATTAAACATTATGATATCTGGCAACAGACCTTCTTGTTGAATCTTGTTAAACAAGTTATCTGCCTCTACCATTCTGTCCCTTTTACCCAGAACATATATAAGCGATGTGTAAGTTACCAGCGTTGGCCGAATCCTTTCCCTCTCCATTTCATCGTAAAGCTCAAAGGCTTTCTTTGCATCCCCACATCTGCAATACCCATTAATCAATATGTTATATGTAACAGCATCCAAATTCATCCCCTTTTCTTGCATCTCTTTGATCATATCATCAGCTTCCGCTGTCCTCCCTTCCATAAACAGTGCATGAATAAACACATTGTAGGTTACCATAGATGGCACTATGCCTTTGCTTATCATCTCATCCCTGTACGCAAAAGCCTTACCCAGGTCCCCTTTGTTGCAGTAAGCATCAATCAATGCATTATATGTCACTGCATTGGGAATCAAGCCAAACTCCAACATGTTACCAAGTATTGCAGATGCCTCTTCAAGCATTCCTGCCTTACACAACCCGCTAATGAAAGAGTTATAAGTGTAAGCATCCGGCGCAAGACCTTTACCCTTCATCGTTTCAAAGATCAAGCTTGCCCCTTTGAGTCTCCCTCTCGAACAGTAAGCATGGATCATGGTGTTATAAGTAACAACACTGGGCTTGACACCAAGAGCATCCATTTGGTCAATGAACTCTTTTGCCTTGCTCAACTTCCCTTCTTTACACAACACATTGATCATTATGTTAAAAGTGTAGACACTGGACTTAATCTTCATCCTGAACATCTCAGCATAAAGAACCCAAGCCATCTGAGTCCTATTCAATTTCAAGAACAAACTCAGCATCTGGTTACAAGTTTCAACTTTGGGAACAACCCCTTTTCCTTTCATCAAGGAGAAACACTCCATGGCCTCATTGGGCTTCTTGAGCTCACAATAAGCCTTGATCATAAGATCAAAGACAATGGTACTACTAGTCTTGGCACTGAAGTGATCATGGGCAAGTGATAGCTCATTGAAAATGTCCTGGGTGGGGGAAATGGAAGAGTGAATGAGGTGCTTGAAGTGGTCAATGGCGGGTTTTGGGGAGGAGAGGCGAGAGAGGATGCAGAGGGAGAGGCAATGGCTGGTGAGGTCAAGGGAGGAAGAGTGGTGGAGGAGGAGGAGGGTGAGGAGGTGGTGGACGAGGTGGGGGGAGTGGTGGAGGGCGGTGAGGGTGGAAGAAAGGAGGGAAGGGGTGAGGTTGGGGGCGAGGTGTTCGACGAAATGCCACTGAGAGGATTGGATTGAATGGAGGAGGTTGGCTTCGGAGATCGGTGTTTGGGGTTCGGAGAGAGTAGAGAAATGGGGAGCAGGGGTGGTTCCTCTGTGTTTGAAGTTGGAAGGTTTGACTTTGAAGACTCTGAGAAACTTCATAGCCACAGAGAGTGAGTGAGAGAGAAGGCACAGCCGCCACAAAGCGCAGGAAGAAACCTTTGAATATTGAATGTATCGGATCTTCTCGAGTTATAGTTTAACTTTTGGATTTTTTTAAACTCAATTAAAATTAGTTATTAAATTAATTATTAATGTAAATTATATATTAAAAATTTAAATAATATATATTTATATACCAATATATAATGATTAATAATAGTATAATACACAATAATCATTGTCTGTATAAAAGTAATTTATGTATAAAATTTAAAAATTAATTATTTTATTAATTTGTTTTTATTTTATTTTATAATTAATTTTTATATTAATCTTCTTCTTTCTCCTCTTCTTTTTTTTCTTCTCCTTTATTATCGTTGTCGTCGTCGTCATCATTATTATTATCATCTCCTCTTCTTTCACATTTTCATCTTTTTTGTTTCTTCCTTCATCGTCGTCCTCTTCGTCGTCATCATCCTTGTTTTTATAATTTTCTTGTACCAACTTTCATAATTTTTTTTTTTCACCTTTTAAGAAGAATGAAAAAATCAAACAAAAATAAAGAATTATGCAACCTTTTGTTTTACTTTTTAATTTATTTTTTTGACAATAAACACAAAAAATTTTAAAGGAAAAACACACTTTACAATAAAAATACAAAAATTTTACACCAAAAAGAAAAAAATAAAAAAATTGCAGCACTCTGTTTTACGTGTGTCGATTGAGAAATTTTGGCATTACATTTTTCTGTCTTATGTTTTTTTCCAAACAACTCCTCTTCCTCTTTTTTTTTCCCAAACAACTCCTCTTCCTTTTTTTTATATAATTTTATTGTTTAACTTTTTAAAAAGAATAAAAACAAAAAGAAAAAGAGAAAAAAAAGAAAGAATTATGCAACTTTTGGTTTATTCTTTTCTACAATAAAAGCAAAAAATTTTAAAAGAAAAACACGTAACCTTATAAATAAAAAGACAGAAATTCGGTACGAAAAAAAAAGAAGACTAAAAAGAAGCAAAATAAATATAATAACAAATCCAAAACTTTTAAATATTTTGATGTCAAAATTAAAAATTTTTTGTATTAAAGTTAAGAAATTTCGGTACTGTTTCACGGCAAAAACGATGTGTGATTTCACAGGTATGTCTATGAGTAATTTTTGTTAGATTTTTTTTTTGTGACCGTTTTTGTTGGATTTAATATAATTTAATCAGATTTGATTAATAAAAATACTTAAATAAAAATTCTTAAATATGTAACATGACTCAAATTTTTTATGGCATCAAACTTAAACTCTAATGAAAAATAATAAACATATAACCAAAATTTTGATACAATTGGATAAATTTGTTTCTATTTTTTTTATTCGAATAACACGCCCTTGACCCTTTTCTTTGTTTTTTTTTTTTTCAAAAACAACATGATCTTACCCCTGAACTAATGCTTTCAGAGTTGGAAAACTCACCAGGAGGATTTTTCTTCTTGATAATCATTTATATAACCAGGAAAAAAAAAAAAAAACATTTGTGCGATTTCCTTACTAACATTTTCTGTATTTAAATTTTAAAGTGAAGAATGCAATCTAATTTGATTTTTCTTTTCAAAGGAATCAAATAGTGAATCTTATCTCCGGTAATCAACATGTCAGTTCCAGGAATTGTAGAGACTACTTTTCTTATATCATGCTTTCTGAAGAATTTGATAAGCGTAAAATGATATTGACGTGAGTATAATTTGGCCCTTATCATCGTCACTCTATTCAAAATATTTCACTTGCTTAGATTATGAGTTCGTATGGGACAAACAATAAGTAGATCATGTTTACCAAAGAATTGAATTATAAATCTAGTTAACCACTAATATTGCCAAAGGGTCCTAAGTAGATAGGACAAACACATTGACTAATCACATGGTCAAATACCTGCTGCACCAAAGTTTTCGCCCATTTATACTACTGAGCAGCTATAGCATAGAATAATGAATAAGCTCCAAAATAAGATAAAAGGTTGATAAATAATCACATTCCATCCTTAGCCGTGGGATTATAATATACCAATGATGGTTTATTTTATAAGAATCGATGTCCTATCAAAAGTTCAACCAAGTTCAATAACTAAAACTTAGCTAGTTTCCCACATAACAATGATACAGAAATGATAGCGCTCTTTCTGTACTATATAATCTCTGGTGTCGCTTATCTCTCCCTTTTCATTTCAAATAACAAGAATTCCTATCTGCAAAGCAAGACGTGTGTATGCTACAATAAGTCAAAAGCTGTGGCAAAACTTGTTCCAGGACACCTGCAATATAGTGGTTTTATACAATTTTAGTCATTTACACAAAAGAAGATCCAACATTCTCAGTATAAATACAATACATTCAAATCAAGTGTATTCCTTTGACTTTCACTTCCTTGAAATCTATATCCCAATGTAAACTCGGAGACCAAATGAAACAGGCATAAACATGACAGAAGGGAACTAAAAAGAAGTGAAGTGTCATAGTAATGAACACAATTCATAGTTAACAACAGGGAACAGGCATTATTAGACCCAAAAAGAAAGGGGGGAACCATAGATTTGTTAGCAAGTGATAATCTATTCTATGCATAGAATTAGTGATCAGTGCATCAGCATTTAGTATATGACAAACTAGTACTAATGAGAATAGATTCCCATTGATTACTTGAAAAGAAGCTCAGTTACAAACCTTGTGGCAAAACTTGTTCCGGCCTTAACGATTTTTTTTTTTGTTTGCTACACAAAATGACACTGACATTTTGTATCTTTTAAAAAGTGAAAATTCTTACACATAGTAGTATAAAACTCACATGCATAAAAATAATAAAGAATATCACACTTCTTTGCACAACATATTAAAAAAATGGAGACTGCTACAATGTATGTATAACTTTTTTATTTAAATTTTCATTGAACCGATGTTACTTTGTCGTATATTATTAGCATCTGATTTTATGATAAGAACATGAAAAGCAAAACTATCTTTTTATTCTTTACAAACATTAATATAAATGACAGAGTCATAATTGACTATCAGAAAATACTGAGACCAACTATATTTCCATTTGTATTATTTCTGGCTATATATGTTTTTTCATTCTGCACTTTTGGTTGGTACCAAATTTTTCAAGCATATCTGGGGTCAGTTGGGGTAAATTGGATGCACCACCCTCATTAAATACTATAATTGGATTATATCTCTGATCTTTTTTCCCTTTCCTTGTTCTTATTCTTCAACAATAAACACTGCCCGAATTTGTGATGCAATGAAATAACAACTTCATAGTTTCAAAGCCATGCCACTTGTTATGTAATTCAGCATATGTTAGTGTTACTTTTTTCTGATATCAAATAATTGTCTATTTAGACAAATTAACATATTAAAAAACTAATGCATCTAACTACTATTTATCCAATGTACTAATTTGTTGAAATAAACAATTATTTGATAGAAAGCATGATGTATGTAGTTGAATCAATTTGAACAAGAAAAAGTAAACATGGTGAATATTTGTGGCATTCAGGGATGTTCAGAATTTTGGCCAATATCAAACTTGGCTTATGCTTGTGATAAAAGTAATGTTGATCATTAATTATCAAATAAATGCAGAAAGAACATCACACCATCTTGTATTATTATTATTATTATAATAATAATATATACACACAATTATAGAAGAAGTAATATTAAATAATTGAAATTTGAGACTGCATCTGCTGTTTGGTGGTACCGTTGAAATTGTTTCATACAAGAAATTCTCTCTAAGCATAATTTTTCATTAATAAAATCAGAAAAAAGAAAAGTATGTATTAGTATGTTAACATGGTAACGAAAATCAAATTAAAAAAAGTGATGCAGTAGTTGGATCCAAATAATTAAGTGAACTATAGATGACGATGATGATGATGATGATGATGATGACGATGACAACTCTCTAGCTTTGATATAATTCCATCCATCACATGTAAGTGTAACCGAAATACTACTTTCCCTAATTCAAAGTTGATTAAACACAGAAGAGGTGCCTTACCCCTTACACAACAGAAGATCCATCATTCACAAGAGCACTAATATGTAACATTCTCAGTATAAATACAATACATTTAAATCAAGCATATTCCTTTGACTTTTACTTCCTTGAAATCTATATCCCAATGTAAACTTGAGACCAAATGAAACAGGCATAAATATGGCAGAAGGGAACTAAAAAGAAGTGAAGTGTCATAGTAATGAACAAATTCATAGTCAACAACAGGGAACAGGCATTATTAGACCCAAAAAGAAAGGGGGGAACCATAGATTTGTTAGCAAGTGATAATCTATTCTATGCATAGAATTAGTGATCAGTGCATCAGCATTTAGCATATGACAAACTAGTACTAATGAGAATAGATTCCCATTGATTACTTGAAAAGAAGCTCAGTCACAAACCTATTCTCAAATCAAGGTGGGTAAAACTTAAATGGTAATTTTACTAATTCAACACCCCCTTATTTTGTGAAAAGCTCACATATACCCCCATACTTCTTCAGTTCTTCTAAGTTCTATATGCAGTCCAACATGTGAGCATGGCCGGCAACACCAAAACCAATGGTGGGGGAGGTATGATATGCAAATTGCAAAGTGAGTGAATAAACCTATCAGCTGTATCACATACCAATAATACTCCAACAAAGGTATATATAACACACACTATATGTTGATTTAGGGTTAGGGATTAAAAGTAAACACGATACAAAGACAAAAGTGATAAATTTCATCTCTAAATTGCATAAGTTTAGCCAAAATATTCTCTTTATCTCTCTAATATACTACTCAACAAATTATTTCAAAGAAAAAAAAGAAAGAAAAGTTAATACATAAAGTAAAACACACAGATTAGTGCAAAAAACAGTGCAATTAAGCTACGCGGCAACAGAAAGGAAAATTGATATGAGGAAACAGGGATAGTAACCTGAAAATTCAAGCAACGGTGAGGGATTGGGAATTTGAAGGTTGGAGAGGTTTGTTGTTGCGATTGTGATCGGAGAAATCTTCGATGTTGTAGATGACGGTGATGTAGAGGGAGCAGCTAGGGCAGCGAGCGATTTCCTCGCCGAGCTTCAAATCGTCCTTGGTGATCTGAAAGAGGTCCCCGCAGGGGCAAGGGTACGTGTACGCCTGAAGCTCCTCGTTCCACTCCATGTCTTCGATCTCAACGTCGTCGTACGACATCGTTTCGTTTCGCCGCTTCTTCTTTCTTTGGACTTTGGGAACAACCAACAAGAAGAACACGAATAAGAGAGCACCGTCGAGAATCTGGTTCTCTTCTCTTCTCTTCTCTTCTCTTCTCTTCTCCTTTATAATATAGGACCGTTAGGATTTTACGATTTCCTCCCTCCAATTTTGGGTACCCCGTACCCGTATTACTTTAGACAACAACTCTCACAGTCTCACCCTTGTTTGCCCTCTGCATCCATCATGTTTCTGTTTTGTAAATATATATTAAGTATTTAAGGATATAGAATTATAATTTCTGATATTTTTTGGAAATTATTCTTATTACCTTTTAAAAGGTGTCAAAACCATGTTTATGGCATTGGAAAAATTTTAAATATTCTTAAATTATTAGTGTTTCCGTAATTTTAATAGTTGATTTTAATTATTATATATTATTATATTTTTTTTATAATTACAATTAAAATAATTAAAATATCGAGAACATTTAAAATTTTTTTATTTATATATTTTGTTCATAAAATGTATTATGCATACAAGTAATAAATGAGATAAAGGAAGAATTTCAAACATAATTATTAAATTCAGTTCATTCTGGCTATCAATTTAAATTGGATCATCATTTAAATCAGTTAAACAATTAACTTGATCAAATATAATCAAATCCAATAAAATTTAGTCAAACTCATTTAAATCGGTTTAAATTGATCCGTCAAATCCAGTTGAGCTAAAAAAAATTATTTTCTATACATATATTTTAATTAAATGTATTATGTAAATAAAATAAAATAATATTATATTTACAAATTAAAAAATATTTTATCAATTACAATATATTTTCTATTTCTATTATTGTTATTTTTATTTTTTTATAAATACTTAAAGAGTATAATAAATATAAATTTATAAATAAGAATATAATAAATATAAATTAATTGATGAGTTATTAAAATTTAAAAATAATAATTAATTGAATATAAAATAAAACTAAAAAAACATTTATTATAAAAATTAAATTTTATATAATTATTTAATTATAATTAGATTAACTAATTCAAGCTGTGACTCACCAATTGAATCAATAACCCATTAATTTAGTAGTCTGATTAATTTGATTCTTGTAACTATCTATTTCGTATATAACATGCCACCTCCCTCAGCTAATTTTTTTATTCAATAAAATACACTTTTGTTTCTCATCTTTGTCAAAATTTTAAAATTGTATTTAATTTTTAATTTAATTTAATTTTTTAAAATTAAAATTAGTTTAAATTGAAATTTTTTTTTTAAATTTGCTAAACGTATGTATTACGTAATTATATGACTATATTCATAAGTTATGTAATATCTTTGTTATTTATATATCACTTTTTTTAATAATTTATATTTTTTAATATTATTTAGTTGTAATAATATTATTAAAAATACATATTGTTATTATTTATGAAGAAATAAAATAAAAATTTTGAATGTTATTTTTAGTTATCAAAATATTAGTGATATTCATACTTGTATTTTTATTTAATAATTTTATTATTGTATCATAATATTTAAATATAACCTAAAAAAATTTATAAAAATAGAAGTACCTATTTAAAAAATAAAAAAATTATATAAAATTAGGTGAATAATTTTTAATTGAATATTTTTATGTATAATTTTATTTTTTTATAATTATTAAATTTTGAATTAATTTTTTATTTTAAATTATTATTTATGATTAATCGTTATAAGATTTAAATTAATTTTGATATGTTACTAAACAAAATTTTAAATTTCTTAATCAATCAAATTTAATTTATATTATTATTTAATTAAACTACAAAATAACAATTAAATATAATTATTATCTATATTAAAAGAGTATTTTTTGTATTTTTTTGAATAATAATATTATTAAATTATATATAAATTATTGAATTAAATAAATATATTATATACAATATTTTTTATAAATTAACTTCTAAATTTAATATTAATTTATATATAATCTAATATATTCCTAAATAATATATATAGCATTTTAAATTTATATTATATAATATAATTAATTTAGTTCAGTAATCTTAGTCTAGTTTTTTAATTACTTTTATAATTTTTGTTGGCATATTCAGCTTTTGCGCGAATGATGTGAATTGGTTGAGGTTGAGCAGCAAGCAGTAACCACTGCAATAAAATGAAAAATATTATTATTTATTTTGTTCAATAATTATAATGAATTAAAGGTTGATATATTATTATTTATTTTGTTCTCCAATTAAATTATTTCTTTTGTGTGATTAATTATCAAATGAAAAATATATTAATTTGATGTCTTAAAATTTTGAGTTAGTTATGATTTATTGGGTTTGAATTTATAAAATGAATTATTTGGTACTTTAAAAAATTTGCCTTATGCAATTGAAGTCTAATTATATACAAAATATTATTCAAACAATATAAGATATATTAATAACAACTAATACATTGTTAATATTAATTTTCTAAACACTATTAATTATTAACAACTTATTACATATGATATAATTTTTAGATTCTGAAATAATTATTATTAGTATCAAATACTTTTAATAAAATAAAATTAAAAATAAAAACCAAATGATAATACTCATAAATAGAAAATATCAGAAAAAGATATTTTGAAAATAGAAATAAGACGAGTTAATTAATGCTGATTTAACTGTAAGACAACAACAACAAAAATTAAACACTTAAAATTTTTCATAATAAATTCCATCAATACCAATTAATAAAGTTATAAATTCTATTATTGTTAACAAAGTTATATTTGTAGACTTTAGAAAACATAAGTTAATATAACATTATTACCACACTAAGTAAACAAAGACTTATTGAACTAAAATATAACTACCTATAATTTCTAAACTTCATTAATATCAGAATTGATCGTAAATTTTTTCGATAATTCTATTCCATACATCTTAAAAACTTTTAATATTGCTGCTGCTTTTGCTCATTTCACCCACCAAAATGGACGTACGTTATTATCTTTTTTAGATTTGGTAACCTTCATACTCTTGGCATGTTTATATGTTGATGAAGATGAAGAAAAAAAATATATATATATAATTGAAGGTGGTTGGCACTAGCTTTTCCTCTAAATTTGAAGAACCCCTTAATAAAACCCTACCTCCATCCACCCTACTTTGATTATTATGGCTCATCAAAATATCCAAACATATAACAATAATTGTAACAAGAACACCGTGAGAAGAGCTTGGGCCCAAGCCGATACTGTTGTGAGGGATGCCGGCGCTCCTCCTCCACCTCCTCCTCGTGAACTAGGAACCTCTTCTCGTCTCATTATGGTAACCTCTGTCCCTACTTCTCTTCTTCCTCCTATTCCTCCAATTCAACCTTTCTTCGAGTCCAAGAAGAAGAAGCACAAGACTTCAGAATTTGGCTCTTCTCCTTTTGGGGAAGCTAATTTTGCTGATCCCAAATTCATTCAGAATCACATCTTCCCCCCACACTCAAATTAGTATGGATAATGCTTCCCTTCGAAACCATTTTCAAATTATGGTTTGGGAGCGTGTTTGGACTGTTGGAGTCAGCACTGCTCTTCTTGATATTTTGGACAAAACTCCTCTTAGTTCTTTGGGTTCTTCCCAAAGGGTTGTGGAGGAGCTAGAGGGGAGAATTGTCCTCTATCAAGCGACTCCAGGGAGAGGTTACCTGGATGAAGGAGGAGCTAGGAGAAGGCGAAGTAGAATTACGTCAGACTCTTCGGGGAGAATCTTGATTTGAAACGGGAGCTGGAGAAAGGGTGGGAGGCTTATCAGGACTTGGAGGACTCCATTGCGAAGAGCTCGGAGGAGGCATGTAGGATTTTCAAAGAACAGGTTGGAGTTATTTCTCCTGACTTGGACCTTTCTCCCCTCCATCCTGATAAGATTGTCGTAGACGGGGCTATTGTTTTCCCTCCTCGTCCTGAGACAGATTCCAAACTGAAGACTCTTTGACAGAAGCTGATTGAGTCTCCTTTTCGTGAGGAGCAACAAGAGGGATATCTGCCGAGTTCTTCAGAGACTATGACTCTAACTGCCGAAGAGACTGCCCCGACTTCCCCTGATGTCGATCCGAACTCCCTTCCTACTGGTGATTCCAATCCTTCCTCTTAGTTGATTTCAGCTATTTGGGGCCCGGCTTGTGTGCCTCTTCTTTGAACAATTTTATTTTTTATATGTTTGTGGTGATTGTCTCTGACTTTCTTGGCCTTGTATGGCCATTAACAAAAAAGTTGATATTTAATTCGCCCTTTTTGTCATTAAAGTTCTTCCTTTTACAACCAATTTGGGTTGGTCGAGTGGTCAGTTCACTCGTCCGCTTAAACAAGTGTTGGATCCGTGACGGATTAGTCCTTGACCTATTGGGTTGGGGGATACCATGGGAAACAAAAAAAAGTTATTCCTTTTACTATATAGAGCAACATCAAATAAAAGTATACTAAAAAATTTAAATAAAAGAAAAAACTAGCAAAGGAAATTTTTTTAAATAAATAATTTAATTATTTTAATTACTGAAATATGTAATTTGTACCGTATTTACTAATTTAAATTGCATTGATTTATCTTATTTATATTGTGAACGAAATAATTATGAATGTATCTCGTTTACATTGTAAACGAGATATGTGTATTTTTTCAAATTTCATATATCTTGTTTACAATATAAATAAGTAGATACATTAATAATTATCTCATTTATAGTGTAAATGAAATAAATTAATACAATGTAAATCGATAAATACGCTATAAATTACATATATTTCAGTAATTAAAATAATCAAATTATTTATCTAAAAATAAAAAATACATGTTGTCATGATTTATGAAAATTAAAATTAAAAAATTGAATATTATTTTTAATTATCAAAATATTAATAATATTTATTATATAAATTAACATTCATTTTACACCATTTCTTTATTTTCTCTAACATAATTTCATACCTCTTTCTTTTTTTCCTTATTCATTCTTGCTAATTATGTGTAAAACTAGAATTTGGTTAATAATATAGTTTTTTTTTTTAAATTTGCTAAACGTATATATTACGTAATTATATGATTGTATTTATAAGTTATATAATATCTTTGTTGTTTATATATCACTTCTTTTTCAACAATTTATATTTTTTAATATCATTTAATTGAAATATATTATTAAAATTGCATGTTATTATTATTCATAAAAAATAAAATTAAAAATTAAATGATATTTTTAATTATCAAAATATTAATAATATTTATACTTGTATTTTATCTAAAAATTTTATTATTATATCATAATATTAAAATACAACCTAAAAAAATTTAAAAAATAAAAATAACTATTTAAAAATAAAAATAAAAAATAATTATCTAAAATCAGATAAATAAAATTTAATTAAATATTTTTATGTATAATTTTATTTTTTTATAATTATTAAATTTTGAATGAAATTTTTTATTTTAAATTATTATTTATCATTAACCATTATAAAATTTAAATTAATTTTGATATGCTACTAAACAAAATTTAAATTTTTTAATTAATTAAATTTAATTCATATTATTATTTAATTGAACAACAAAATAACAATTAAATACAATTATTACCTATATAAAAACAGTATTTTTTGTATTTTTTAATAATAATATTATTAAATTATATATAAATTACTGAATTAAATAAATATATTATACAATATTTTTTATAAATTAACTTCTAAATTTAATATTAATTTATATATAATCTAATATATTCCTAAATAACATATATATATATATATATATATATATATATATATATATATATATATATCATTTTAATTACTTTTATAATTTTTGTTGGCATATTCAGCTTTTGCGCGAATGATGTGAATTCGTTGAGGTTGAGCAGTAAGCAGAAACCACTGCAATAAACAGCATGACGGAGAAGAAGAGAAACTCTTTAGACTCCATTGCTTCTCAGTGCTGACTTCACTCATCAAGAGATGCTGCTAAACCACAATGATGATGCAACAGCAGCAACCACTTCACCCTCACCACCACCACCACAACCAGCTCGCCGCCCTTCTCTCCGCCGCCCTCCCCTCCGACGACAACACTCCCACTCCCTCCTCCGCCACCACCTCCGTCTCATCGGTCGCGCTCCCAGACCCTTCCCCTCGCCTCGCCGCCATCGCTTCCCTCCACCGCGCCATCCTCTACCCTCACAACTCTCTCCTCGTTACTCACTCCGCTCACTTCCTCTCCCAAGGTCTCTCCCAACTTCTCTCCGACAAGTAAGTTAAACCCTAATCCCCACTCTCCAATTTTCAGTTTTCAAAAATTTCCCCAATTTTCCGATAAAAATTTCATCTTTTGTCGTTCTTTGCTTTAGGTTGTATGAGGTTCGGCAAGCGGCTGTTGTAGCGTACGGTGCACTATGTGCAGTGATCTGTTCGGTTCCCGTGACATCAAACGGGAGACAGAATCATGTTATACTTGGTGGTTTGGTTGACCGTTTCATAGGTTGGGCGTTGCCCTTGTTGAGCAATGTCAACGCCGTTGATGGGACGAAGGAATTGGCATTGGAAGGTTTGCGTGAGTTTCTTAATGTTGGGGATATTGGTGGAGCTGAGAGATATGCTTTGCCAATTCTCAAAGCTTGTCAGGTGCTGCTTGAGGATGAGAGAACTTCATTGAGCTTGTTGCATAGGCTTGTTGGGGTTATCACTTTGATATCATTAAAGTTCTTGAGGTGCTTTCAGCCTCATTTCCCTGACATTGTTGATTTGCTTCTCGGTTGGGCGTTGGTGCCGGACCTCGCTGATTCGGATAGGAAGGTTATTATGGATAGCTTCTTGCAGTTTCAGAAACATTGGGTGGGTAGTTTGGCGATGTCATTGAGGTTGTTGACGAAGTTCTTGGGGGACATGGAGGCGTTGCTCCAGGACTCCAGTCCTGGAACCCCGCCGCAGTTTAGGAGGCTGCTGGCCTTGCTGTCTTGCTTCTCGACGATCCTGCAGGCTACGGCTTCCGGGTTACTGGAAATGAATCTTCTTGAACAGATTAGTGAGCCTCTTGTAGGGATGCTGCCGCGCCTGTTGAGATGCTTGTCTCTAATTGGGCAGAAGTTTGGATGGGCAGAATGGATTGAAGATTCTTGGAAGTGTTTGACACTTTTGGCGGAAATATTGCGGGAACGGTATTCGAGTTTTTATCCTCTTGCTGTTGATATATTGTTTCAAAGCTTGAAATTTGGGGCAGCTGCACAACGGGAAGGGTTTAGGAATATTACCTCTTTTCAGGTTCATGGGGTTTTGAAAACAAATCTTCAGTTGCTATCACTGCAGAAGCTTGGCCTCCTCTCATCATCTGTGCGGAAGTTATTGCAGTTTGATGCACCAATTTCTCATGTGAGGTTGCATCCAAATCATTTGGTAACTGGAAGTGCTGCTGCTACTTATATTTTCTTGCTTCAACATGGGAATAAAGAAGTTGTTGATGAAGCAGTCACCTCGTTGATCAATGAGCTGGAACTGTTAAAGGGTGTGATAGAGGAAAACACTGATTATTCTGATCAATTCAATTATGTTATATCGTCTAAAACACTATCAAAAGTTGAACTATTTGCAATAATCAAGTTTGATTTGAAAGTTCTGTTAGCATGTGTGTCTTTAGGTGGGGATAACAGTTTGGTTGGCCAAACAGAAACCACTACGTTGTATATTAGGAGGTTAGAAAAGTTGGTGTCCTTTATTATGAAAAAGATGAATCCTTTTGAATCACCTATTCAGGTATTCATGGAGTTGCAATTGGCTGTTTTCAGAACATTGGAGAGGCTAACATCAGTTGAGTTCATAATTAATTGCTCCATAAGAGAACATAATTATGACAAAGTTGCAATCGAGAAGGGTGACGATAAAGCTTGTGATGGGCTTTCGGCTGTGACTTCCGAGCATTTAGGAAAGTACAGCATACTTCTTATAAAAGCTCTTCATGTTTCAACTCCTCTAGCAGTAAAATTAGTGGCTCTTGATTGGGTACAAAGGTTCTGTGAGAATGTTATCGCTGTAAACAAGATCTCAAGCTCAAAAGTACTCTCCTATGGAATATGTGGACATACCGGTGTAATTATGAATGTAGTTTTCTCACTTTTAGTTACTACGATTGAGAGGGAACCAGAAGTAAGATCACATGTTGCTGTAACTTTGGAGATGTTAATGCAAGCAAAGCTTTTAAACCCTGTATGTTCATATCCCTTAGCTGAAGCAATATTGGAGAAACTTGGTGATCCAGATATAGATATACGGGAAGCATATGTGAGGCTGCTTGCATGTATTTTGCCTACAACTGTTTATTCATGTGGTCTCTATGATTTTGGGAGATTTAAGCCTGTTGACCTTGTGTTAGGAAACAGTTCTAAGATGCACTGGAAACAATTATTTGCACTTAAGCAGCTGCCGCTGCATTTACACTCACAACAGCTTGTGACAATCTTAAGTTACATTTCACAAAGATGGAAGTCCCCTCTGTCTTCTTGGATTCAGCGGCTAATTCATAGTTGCCGGAGTTCTAAGGATGCTATTTCCAGTCAGCCTGAAGAAACAGGAAATGTTGGTTCAAATTCTCCATGGTTGGATATACAAGTGGATGAAGACATACTTGAAAGAATCTGTGCTGTCAATAATTTAGCTGGTGCCTGGTGGGCTGTTCAAGAAGCAGCTCGGTACTGTATTGCAACACGGCTTCGGACTAATCTTGGTGGGCCTACCCAAACATTTGCTGCTCTTGAACGCATGCTCTTGGACATTGCACACCTTTTACAGCTCGACAATGAACAAAATGATGGGAACTTAAGTATGATCGGGTCTTCTGGTGCTCATTTGTTACCAATGAGACTGCTGTTGGATTTTGTTGAGGCTCTAAAGAAATATGTATACAATGCATATGAGGGTTCTGTCATTTTACCACCTGCAACTCGTCAGAGTTCTTTATTCTTTCGAGCAAACAAAAAAGTATGTGAGGATTGGTTTTCTCGTATATGTGAACCAATGATGAATGCTGGATTGGCTTTGCATTGCAATGATGCTGTTATTCAATACTGCACGCATCGCTTGCAGGAGTTCAAGAATCTCACCATGTCATATGTGAAGGAAAAATCGAGGCCTTCAGTGACTGATACCCACAATATTAGAGGCAGGTACAGAGCAGATATCTTAAAAGTTTTAAGACATCTTTCATTTGCCCTTTGCAAGAATTCTGAACCAGATTCTTTGACCGGCTTACGAAAATGGGTGTCAATTACTTTCTCCTCCATACTTGGTGAGGAAAATCAATCCTTCAACGAGTATGGAACTGTTGGACCCCTCTCATGGATAAGTGGGCTTGTATATCAGGCAAGAGGAGAGTATGAAAATGCTGCTGCTCACTTCACTCACATGCTACAAACTGAAGAGTCACTCAGTACCCTTGGTTCGGATGGTATACAGTTTGTTATTTCACGTGTGATTGAGAGTTATGTAGCTGTATGTGACTGGAAATCTCTTGAGACCTGGCTACTAGAGCTGCAAATGCTTCGTGCTAAGCATGCTGGTAAAGGTTATTCTGGTGCTCTGACAATGGCAGGCAATGAAGTTAATGCAATCCATGCATTAGCACGTTTTGACGAGGGTGATTATCAGGGTGCTTGGTCATGCCTTGATTTGACGCCTAAAAGTAACAGTGAGCTGACCCTTGACCCAAAAATAGCCTTGCAGCGGAGTGAACAAATGCTTTTACAATCACTGCTTTTCTTGAAGGAGGGAAAGAGTGATAAGGTGCTGCATGATTTGCAAAAGGCAAGGTCAATGTTGGAGGAATCACTTTCTGTTCTGCCATTTGATGGGTTAGTTGAAGCGACCCCTCTTGCCATTCAGCTGCATTGCATTTTCCTATTAGAAGAGGATTGCAAGCTTAAATCAACCCCTGAGAAGGGAAAACAACTTCAATCAGTATTAAATTCTCTTCAGCCGGTGTCATCTATTAGTAATATCCGTCAAGATTGTAATCCATGGCTGAAAGTTCTACGTGTTTATCAAAACATTTCCCCGACTTCTCCAGTTACTCTAAAATTCTGCATGAATTTGCTAAATTTAGCTCGTAAACAGAGAAACCTCTTGTTGGCAAATCGTCTGAATTGCTATCTCAAAGATCATGTAGCTGTTTGCTCTGAGGAGAGGCAACGTGATCTTCTTGTCTTAAATTTGCAGTATGAGAGCATTTTACTTTTGCATGCTGAAAACAAATTTGAAGAAGCCATAACAAACCTTTGGTCATTATTGCTTCCTTGCATGGTTTCTTCGGCATCTAGAATATCTGAAGCTGATGAGAGAATTCTGAAGGCCAAAGCATGCTTGAAACTCTCAGATTGGTTAAGACGGGATTATTCAGATTGGAGTCCAGAGAGTATCGTTCTTAAGGTGCCAGCAGATTTTTATAATGCTGAATCAGTTTCACCAACCAAAGGCAGTAGTGAAGAACATACCAATCGTCAACAATATCTGGGTCTCGTTACCGAGGAAATTATTGGTACAGCAACAAAATTTTCTACTCGTATTTGCCCCACCATGGGCAAGTCATGGATTTCCTATGCTTCTTGGTGCTTTAACCAAGCCAAAGAGTCACTCCTTGGTCAAAGCGAAACTACTCTCCATGCATGCTTGTTTTCTCCCATACTTGCTCCTGAAATCTCACCAGAGAGATTCAAGTTGACTGGAGATGAGGTGCAAAGAGTTAAATCGTTGGTTGTGAGTCTTTTTCAGGGAAATGGTGACATGAAAGGTCTCATAGATCAATTGGAAGAGGGAAGTCTTTTGCTTGATTCAGCAGAGCGCAGAAGTAATGGCAATCCTCTGTTGACACTGGTTTGGAACATGGTGAATATTATTGAAACTGCTGCAGGAGCACCAGGTGCAGAAAACTCTGGTGGTGAACGTCTTTCTGCTGTGTTATCTTCTCAATTGAGGATCTGTTTGCTGCATGCAAATCTTGGACTGGAAGAATCTGACATAATATCTGTATTGGAAGACATAATTGACATTTGGTGGTCTTTGAGGAGGAGAAGAGTATCCCTGTTTGGACACGCAGCTCATGGTTACATGCAGTATCTTTCATTTTCATCTTCGCAAATTTCCCATTGTCGGATGCGTGGTTCTGATTATGAACCTGTGAAGGATAAAGTTGGCAGCTACACCCTGAGGGCTACACTCTATATATTGCATATACTTCTTAATTATGGAGTGGAATTGAAAGATACTTTAGAGTCTGCTCTTTCAATTGTTCCTTTGTTGCCATGGCAGGTTTGCATGCGAGATCTTGGGGTTTCAATTTTGCTTCTTTCATTTTAAAGCAGAGGATATTTTGTTTATATTTTGAAGTAATTGTTTTACGTAGGAAGTTACCCCTCAACTATTTGCAAGGATAAGCTCTCATCATGAACAAGTTGTACGGAAGCAGCTGGAAGGTTTACTGATGATGTTGGCCAAGCAATCACCTTGTTCCATAGTGTATCCAACACTAGTTGATGTTAATGCTTACGACGGAAAACCTTCAGAAGAGCTTCATCATGTGCTGGGTTGTCTGGTAATATAAAAGAATTCTATGTTCACTGTATAGTTTATATATTTTACTTTATTTTTACAAAGCAAAACATGAATATTCTGTTCAAAATGCCTTCTGAGTTTAGATCAAGGCAAGAAAAATCTTACTCCCTATTAACAGTCTTGGGAAGATAAATTTTCTCTTTTCCATTGAGGAGAATGTGTTGGTAGTTCTGATGTCTGTTGTGTATTTTAGCCGTTTTTGGATGAGCATTCGTTTGGTTTATGAGATATAGAACCAATCATGAGCCTTTCTTTAATGCAGAGGGAACTTTACCCTAGGTTGGTTCAGGATGTTCAGCTGATGATAAATGAACTTGGAAATGTTACTGTTCTCTGGGAGGAATTATGGCTCAGCACTCTTCAGGATCTTCACACAGGTCGATTTTCTTTTTTCCAACACTTTATAATTGATCATGAGATCCCTCTCTGTTGTCTTATGAGTAAGAATTAAAAAAAAGGGCAGTCCGGTGCACAAGCATCCCGCTTTAACGCAGGGTCAGGGGAAGGGCTGCATCCAAAGGATATAATGTAGCTAGGCTAACCTGATAATTGTATTAGTGGCTGATTCCATGGCTTGAACCCGTGACCTTGAGGTCACACGAAGACAACTTAACCGTTGTTCAAAGGCTCCCCTTTCTTATGTGGAAGAATGAATGACTTTTTAAATTTTCGAGGGATTCATTTCAGTGTTCCTTTGATACTCTGGAACTAGTATTTGCTATTCGTGAAGTTATTAGGTTGACTATTATTTGTTGCAGATGTGATGAGGCGAATAAATGTGCTGAAAGAGGAGGCTGCAAGAATTGCAGAAAATGTCACGCTTAGTCAGAATGAGAAAAACAAGATAAATTCTGCACGTTATTCTGCAATGATGGCTCCAATAGTTGTCGCACTGGAACGCCGTTTAGCTTCAACTTCCCGAAAACCCGGGACTCCTCATGAAGCATGGTTCCAGGAAGAGTATACAGATCAATTAAAATCAGCTATTGTATCCTTTAAGACACCTCCAGCTTCTTCTGCGGCTTTAGGAGATGTATGGCGACCTTTTGATAGTATTGCCGCATCCTTGGCTTCATACCAGAGGAAGTCTTCAGTTTCCTTACAGGAAGTTGCACCTCACTTGGCGATGTTATCATCTTCCGACGTTCCAATGCCAGGTCTTGAAAAACAAATGAAAATTCCAGAGTCTAACAAAGCAACTGATCTCCAAGGTGCTGTTACAATTGCTTCTTTCCATGAACAAGTCACCATCTTATCAACAAAGACCAAGCCTAAGAAACTTGGTATACTTGGTTCAGATGGTCAGAAGTATACATATCTTCTTAAAGGACGAGAAGATTTACGCCTTGATGCTAGAATTATGCAACTACTGCAGGCTATAAATGGTTTTCTACATTCTTCTTCTTCTACATATAGTAACTCTCTCGGTATTCGCTATTATTCTGTAACTCCAATCAGTGGGCGGGCTGGCTTGATCCAGTGGGTGGATAATGTAATAAGTATATACAGCGTATTTAAATCTTGGCAAACTCGTGTCCAGCTAGCACAGTTTTCAGCAGTAGGCACAGCAAATACAAAATCCTCAGCTCCTCCACCTGTTCCCCGTCCCAGTGATATGTTTTATGGGAAGATCATACCAGCACTTAAAGAGAAAGGTATTAAGAGAGTGATTTCTAGAAGGGATTGGCCTCATGAAGTAAAATGTAAAGTTCTTCTTGATCTCATGAAGGAGGTGCCAAGACATCTTCTTTACCAAGAGCTATGGTGTTCTAGCGAAGGATATAAAGCGTTCAGCTCCAAGATGAAGAGGTACATTAGGTTGAATCTGTTACTGGTGCATTTTGAAGTTATATAATATATCATTAAATTAAATTGTTAAATTCCCACAATAAATGCATCTAGATTGTTTGGATTCATATGTTCTTTTGGCTTGCCTTTACTGCCTCATTCTTGGGCTTGGAAGTGCTCTTAGAAATGATGATTTTGCCGTTTGAACTTTGATGATTCTTTTATTGTATACTAACATATCCTAGATGTTGTTCCATTATTTTCTAGTGGAGGTAACCAATTTGTTAGCATGATCCTCTGATTATCATTAGGTTTATCAAGTACTAAGTTCTGTTTGTTGACTATTCTATGTTAAAGTGCTTACAAACTTTTGCATGGGATATTATGTGCATTGCTTAGAGGTGAAAATTTATGTCTTACAGATAAGATGTTGTACAGTTATTAGCATTATTATTCTTATCATCGTCACTGTCATTGTCTGCAGGTATTCTTGTAGTGTTGCTGCAATGAGTATGGTTGGTCATGTTTTGGGACTTGGCGACAGACATTTAGACAACATTCTGATAGATTTTTGTAGCGGGGATGTTGTACATATTGATTACAATGTGTGTTTTGATAAGGGACAGAGATTGAAAGTTCCAGAGATTGTTCCATTCCGCCTTACCCAAATGATCGAAGCAGCTTTAGGGATGACTGGAATAGAAGGTAGCTTCAGAGCAAACTGTGAGAGAGTTGTGGGAACTTTAAGGAAGAACAAAGACATACTTCTGATGTTATTAGAAGTGTTTGTTTGGGACCCACTTGTGGAGTGGACAAGGGGTGATTTTCATGACGAAGCTGCTATTGGCGGTGAAGAAAGAAAAGGCATGGAGTTGGCTGTCAGCTTGAGTCTATTTGCATCTCGAGTGCAGGAAATTCGAGTTCCCTTACAGGTACATATATTGAACTAACCCAAAAATGCCTTCTATTTAAGGGTGTGCCCACCTTAATATTTGTGCATGTGCATGTATATATGTTTCAAGAATTTGAGCAGGTTATCCATCTTACATGAGATACCCAGAATTTGCTTAATATGTTTAGAATAAATTTACACGTTCTTATTTAATTTTTATTTCACATCCTTGATTTATTCCTTCAAGTAGTAGATGCCTTCTGTGGAAGTTGGCCCAATAAAATTTTCCAGTTTATATATTCTGTCATGCTTTCTTGAGATCTATCTAATCTAATCTATGATACATTGCTGATTTCTTTAACCCAAATGTGAGTAGGAGCACCATGATCAGTTGTTGACCAATCTGCCAGCTGTTGAATCTGCACTCGAGGTATGATGAAATGCCATGTACTTTTGTTGGCTATGTTGGGATTATTCTGAATCAGATATTGCTTTCATTGAATTGACTTGGAGTAATTTTTTACCAGAGGTTTGCTGATGTTCTAAATCACTACGAGCTTACCTCTACTCTATACTGTCGAGCTGATCAGGAGAGATCTAGCCTTATACTGCATGAGACTTCAGCTAAGTCAATTGTTGCTGAAGCAACCTGCAGTTTAGAGAAAATTCGAGCTTCGTTTGAAATTCAGGCACGGGAATTTGCTCAAGCAAAGGCAATGGTTGTAGAGAAAGCTCAGGAGGCAATGACTTGGGCTGAGCAGCATGGAAGAGTTCTTGATGCTTTACGATGTGATTTATTGCCAGAAATAAGTACTCGCTTTAAGCTGAGTAACATGGAAGTAGGCTTATCTCTTACATCTGCAGTAACTGTAGCAGGCGTTCCTCTAACTGTTGTTCCTGAGCCCACTCAAGTACAATGCTATGATATAGACAGGGAAGTATCTCAATTCATAGCTGAGTTGGATGATGGACTTACTTCTGCTGTAACTTCTCTGCAAGCATATTCCTTGGCTCTGCAAAGAATTCTACCATTAAATTATCTTTCAACAAGCGCAGTCCATAGCTGGGCACAAGTTCTGCAACTATCTATCAATACCCTGTCATCTGAGATTCTCTCCCTTGCCAGAAGGCAGGCTTCTGAACTTTTGGCAAAATTCCATGGAGATAGCACGGATTCCGTCAAAAGCAATCATGATGAACTTTGTTTCAGGGTGGAGAAGTATGCTGTAGAAATAGAAAAATTGGAAAAAGAGTGTGCTGAGGTAGAGAGTTCTATTGGCTTGGAGTCAGAATTGAAAACTAAGGATCACCTGTTGTCAGCTTTTATGAAACTTATGCACTCCGCTGGTATTTTACGAAAGGAAGGCGGATTACCAACTGCTCAATCAAGACAAGATGGGGCAAACAATACTAGACTTTTAGGTGAACTAGGAGAGGAGAAGGAGAATGCACTATCAATTCTGAATATTGCTACAAGTTCACTTTATGCTCAGGTTAAGCATAGAATACTCAATATATATGGTGACTTATCCGGGGGACGAAATCAACACAACATGTTGCAGACTGACAATGGAACTACTTTTGCCGAGTTTGAAGAACAAGTTGAAAAATGTAATCTTCTGACAGAATTTTTCAAAGATTTGTGGCAATTTATTGGAAAGGAGATCCCTTCTGCTGATGCCAACAAATTTCATTTGAAATTTTCTTCTGACAGTAATTGGGTCTCAATTTTCAAAGCCATTTTGATTTCCTGTAAGGAATTGATTAGTCAAATGACTGAAGTTGTTCTGCCAGAGGTAATACGATCTGCTGTCTCAATAAACTCGGAAGTTATGGATGCATTTGGGTTAATCTCACAAGTTCGAGGGTCTATAGAAACTGCAGTGGAGCAGCTTGTGGAGGTCGAAATGGAGAGAGCATCACTGGTTGAGCTTGAGCAGAACTATTTTGTTAAGGTCGGTCTTATTACTGAACAGCAACTGGCTCTTGAAGAAGCTGCGGTTAAGGGAAGAGATCATCTTTCTTGGGAAGAGGCAGAGGAACTTGCATCGCAAGAGGAAGCTTGTAGAGCACAACTGGATCAACTTCATCAAACTTGGAATCAGAGGGATGTAAGGACTTCTTCTCTTATGAAGAGAGAAGCTGATATAAAAAATGCCTTAGATTCCGTGAATCGTCAATTTCAGTCTCTTGTTGGTATGGGAGAAGAAAGGGAACTACATATTTTGAGAAGCAAAGCACTATTGGCTGCACTTGTTAGGCCCTTCATGGAATTGGAATCCAGTGATAAGATGCTGTCTCTGGTTGATGTTTCTGTTACAATGACCTCAAGTAAATTTCATACTCTGGCAGATTTGATAAATTCTGGAAATTCTATATCAGAGTATGTCTGGAAGGTTGGAGGCTTATTGGATGACCATTCCTTCTTTATTTGGAAAATAGGTGTTATGGATTCTTTTCTTGACACATGCATACATGATGTAGCTTCCTCAGTTGAGCAAAATCTTGGCTTTGACCAGTCACTAAACTTCATGAAGAAGAAACTTGAAATCCAACTACAGAAACACATTGGTCACTATTTGATAGAAAGGGTTGCTCCTAGTTTCCTGGCTTGTTTGGACAAAGAAGACGAGCACTTGAAGCAATTAACAGAGTCATCAAAGGAACTTGCTTTAGATCCAATGAAAAAAGGTGCACCTGTGAAAAAGGTTTTGGTTATGCTTGAAGAATACTGTAATGCACATGAAACTGCTAGAGCAGCAAAATCAGCTGCATCTCTCATGAAAAGACAAGTGAATGACTTGAAAGAAGCTCTTAGGAAGACCGCCCTTGAGGTAGTTCAGATGGAATGGATGCATGATGTTAATTTGAACCCATCTTATAGCAGAAGAATCAGATTTGAGAAATATCTAGATACCGATGACAGCTTGTATGCAATCATTTTAAACCTCAGCAGATCTAAATTATTGGAAAATATACAGTCTTCTGTTTCGAAAATCATGAGGTCAGTTGATTGCCTTCAGACCAGTGAACGGGCTTCCCTTGTAGCTGAAGGACAGCTTGAAAGAGCAATGAGTTGGGCTTGTGGTGGTCCAAATTCTAGTACTTCTGGAAACACATCTACTAAAAATTCAGGAATTCCTCCTGAGTTTCATGAACATATTACGGCCCGGAGGCAGATCTTATGGGAATTTAAAGAAAAGGCATCTAACATTGTAAAGTTATGTATGTCTGTATTAGAGTTTGAAGCATCAAGAGATGGGTATTTGCTTATACCTGGCCAGCCATACCCTTTCAGGAGTGGTGTTGATGGAAAAACATGGCAGCAGGTGTACTTGAATTCTCTTACAAGATTGGATGTTACTTTCCATTCTTATACACGTGAGTTTACTATATTTTTCAGTAGTTGAAGTCTCTTTATGTTAGTTGAACGCTTGAAGTCTTGAACTCATACTTCTGCATAAAGGTGAACATATGCCCTCCTGTTACTGTTATAGGTTCTGAACAAGAGTGGAAGCTTGCACAAGGCACTATGGAAGCTGCTTCTAAGGGATTATACACTGCAACTAATGAACTCTGTGTTGCCTCTCTGAAAGCAAAGTCAGCTTCGGGTAGTTATCACTTTTTCATTACTTTTCACATATACATTGCAGTTCATGTATGGATGTTTTCTTTCAGTGTCGTGGCTCATGTGATGATTCAATGTTTTTTTATCTTTTTGCAGGTGATTTACAAAGCACTGTTCTTTCAATGAGGGATTGTGCATATGAGGCTAGTGTTGCACTGTCTGCTTTTGCTCGGGTTTCAAGGATCCATACTGCTTTGACTTCTGAATGTGGTTCTATGCTTGAGGAGGTATGGTCTTTTGAGTATTTGACGTAGTTATAAATGACCAGGCAGTATAGTTTCTGAGCTGATTTTTTCAGATAATTTGTAGAAATTGATGTTTTTATTGATTTAGAATCTATGTACAGCATTTGTGGTTACCTCCATTACCATTAGATCCTGTGTTTTTTGAATTCTTTAGAAGCTATCGTTGCTTTTATTTTTGTAGGTTCTAGCAATAACTGAAGATATACATGATGTCTTCAATCTGGGGAAAGAGGCTGCTGCTATACATCTTTCTCTAATGGAAGATCTGTCAAAGGTTTTTTTTTCTTTCTTTCTTTCTTTTTTTGTGGATATTTGGCCTGTGACTTTTCAATCTGTGTTTTCTGGCATTAAACTTCCCAAAAGTCAAAATTGTATTTTGATGTTTGATGTTTTTGTTAGGCAAATGCCACACTTCTTCCACTTGAATCAGTGTTGTCCAAGGATGTAGCTGCTATGACTGATTCTATAGCTAGGGAAAGAGAGACCAAGAAAGAAATATCACACATCCACGGACAAGCTATATACCAATCTTACTGTTCAAGAATCAGAGAGGCTTGTCAGAACTTTAAGCCTTTGGTGCCATCCCTGACATCAGCTGTGAAGGGACTCTATTCATTGTTGAATAGACTGGCAAGGACTGCTAGTCTTCATGCTGGCAATCTGCACAAAGTAATGTGACACTTCTTCTAGATTTTTCGTTTTCCTTGCACATGTATATCAGTATTGTCCCTATTGATGCATGCACTCTAATTTCAGGCTCTTGAAGGAATAGGAGAAAGTGAGGAAGTGAAATCACAGGATGTTACTTTGTCAAGATCAGATGGTGGTGGTGGGGATGCTGTCGAATTTGATGGCAAAGAAGGGGAGAGTCTTTCAGGTTCCGATGTTTGGGACGACAAAGATTCTAGTGAATTTTCTCAAATTTCTTTGGAAGATAAAGGATGGTTATCGCCACCAGATAGCATCTGTTCTAGCAGCTCAGAATCTGACATTACCTCAGCTGAAGTTAGTCTCCCTGATAGCTTCAATGATTCTGCAGAAAATAAAGACCTGCTTTCGCAGGGATCTAATAGCGGAAACCCGTCTGGTTTTGTACATTCTACTCCACTGTCTCCAACTGATATTGAAGAAGTATCTCCTTTTGTAATCTCAGAACCTTATCCCATACATGCTGATGTCAATCATTCTAGTCCCTTGAAGTACACCTTAACTGATGACGGCACTGAGCATTCCCAGGCTATAGCTTTGCCAAGTGACAAATCAGTTGCCTTACCTGATGGCTCCCAGAATCCATCAAGTGAGAACTTACGAAAGTCTGAGGGTGAGGATGAACTGGTCTCCACCAGTAAAGCTAAGAATGAAGCTGAACAACGAGAAGCTCCTGATCCTAACACGAATCCCAGTAGTCGAGTAGGAAGGGGTATGTACAAAGTCTTATTTCTATGCATATTTTTATCTAACGTTTTTATTGTACTAATCCCATTTGGTAATTATAATACTAAGGTTTTCTTTCATAATTGGCTTCATTCCCTGTTGTGTTGTTCCAATAAATAAATGTGCTATAGAAAACAAAATGAAAATGAAACCAGAGGGCAGGAGAAGTGGGTGTATGGTTTACCCAACCCTGTATATCAGTAGTTTCCCTTTTGGTATTTGTGTGGAGCCTTTTAGATCCATTTTACTTCCATTTCTTTGCGGAACCTTGTGTTAACCATGTTTGAATATAAACATGATTTATGATAGGACTTGTAACAAAGTTTGATCCATGAAACCTGTTCTGGCTATCGGGGGTGTGCTTAGTGGTTGTTGTTGCTAATAAAACTCTACATTGTATCTTTCTCTTTTTCACGTTTTTGTATGTCTAGAGTAAGTTATGTATATTGCACTTTAATATCTAAAGAGATTCGTAAACTGTTATATCTCAATTGTGAATGACTTCTACATATTAAGGGTGGAAGAAACAGTAAAAAAAATTCTTACGCACCCAAGTCTTCATCATAATATCTTGGGATGGAAAAGAGTATGAAAATAAAAGGAATTCATATTTTCGCTTTTTGATTTGTGGCTTTCTGTAAATCTGTTAGGTAAAAATGCTTATGCATTGTCAGTACTGAGGCGGGTTGAGATGAAAATTGATGGTCGAGATATTTCTGATAAGAGGTACGGTTATGGCCCCTCTTTACTCTTATAAATCATCTTTAGCTTAAAATTTACATTAATAGTGATCCTTTGGATTTCAGAGAAATGGGTATCTCAGAGCAAGTAGATTATCTGCTCAAGCAAGCTACTAGTGTAGATAATCTATGCAACATGTATGAAGGTTGGACACCATGGATTTGAAGTTTCACAGAGACTAGAGCGTCTTACATTCGAATCCCATCAGGTTGGCCATGGCGAGGAATAGCCGAATAGGCCCTTTTGGCCTGCCACTATTTCCTTGTGATAAGGGGGCCACCACAGTGATGGTTTTGCAGGTCAAATTTGTCTGGCACAACCACGTAATCGAAAATCTGCCATTGGCATTGATTACTACTGCTATTTATCCATGGCCTCTCTGTATTCTGTTAAAGCCTTTGCCATTCAATTTGGCTGCTGCATTTTCCGGGCAGAGTTTTCATTTCACAACTTGCATGTGCCATTCATGCATGCCACAAAGAAGTTCAAGGCTCAAAGTTGGTCTAATGGGAGATGAGAAAGGATCACTAATTCACCATGCCTGCTCTTCTGTTAAACGTCTCATACTCGAATCGCCGTATTGATCGGCGACTACATTTCGGATCCTTAGCTCTTCAAGGCTGAAAGAATACAAAGGACTGCTGCATTGCCTAGTGATTGAGGAGTATTTTTATCCATGCTGCATGTTTCTGAGTAGCTGGATTATGCAATGCACTGGTTCTAGCTGGAGCTATGGTGTACATATACATACATGTATCATTTAGAATTTAGATGTAGAGGTTAAGCTTCACAATGCTGGTGTATTCATTGTTCACTGGGCGATACATTATTCTATGTTTTAGTAACTTGCATCAGTTATTATTATTATTAGAGTGAAATCTCACTCCGACCCTAACAATTTCACTAAATCACTTTCTGTCTCTTAACGAAAGCATAATTCCATCGTGGCCCAAAACGATTAACTCCATGAGACCTTCTGCCCCCTCTATTAATGTTTCTGTCTATAACGCTAATGGATAACCGTTAAGTTAACAATTTAATCGGACAAATCGTCTTCTCTTCTTCTCTTTTCTCCTCCCCTCCTCTTTATGAACTAGAATACTACCAAGCCAATTCTTCTCTCTCCTCAAAATTATTTTTGGCCACCAACATCTACTACCATTTTCTGTTCTCACTGCACTAACCCACTGCCACCTCTTCTTCCTCTTTTGCTGCATCAATCCACTCTCACCTCCTTTCAATTGAGTAATTTTATCTGTTTAAATACTTAAATTTTATTTAGGATATGGTTTTACGAGTTGTCTTTTTCTAGATTTTGACGATTGAGTATGGATATTTACTTAAAGTATCGATTTTTATGTGAAAGAGTGATTTGATGATTATGGAGTGTGTTGGTGTTTTAATTTATTCAATGTAAGGTTCTCTACTTGGGATGCAGATTTGTGATTTAGTGTGAAATCAAATAGAGACCGGAGCAAGCTAGTGAGAGAGGGATTGTGAGGATAAGAAGAAAAAGGGAGAGAGGGTAGTCATGACAGCGTTGGGATTGTTGATGGTGAACAGAGAAGTAGGGGGAGAGATATGGCTATATGGTTTTGGTTCGGTAAAAAAGAAGAAGAATGATGGTGGATGTTGATGATGATAGTGGCTAAAAATGGTGCAAAGGAGAAAGAGAGAATGCAGAGAATGGTGATAGATGTTGGTGATGATTAGGAGTCGGGTTGGGGTTATACTCCTCTTATTGACGGAAGGGCCAGAACGGAAGTGATGGATAAAGGTCGCGATATACTTTCGTTAAGGGGCGGAAAGGAATTTCATGAAATTATTAGGGACAGAATAAAGTTTCACTCTTATTATTATTATAAAATCTAATTTCGTTTCATAGGTTTAAAACATTCAAAATTAGTCATAAGAATTGAATATTTGTTTTGTTAAAATAATTGCATTTAACACCTTTAATTTAACTTTTAACCCGTAATTTAGAATGTAAAAAATGACCCATTGAATATTCAAAATTTGCATATTGACCACAACTCCTCCTCTCCTCTTAATATTGTGTAAATAAAGATTCATACAGTACTAGTATATTCTCTCAATTTCTCAAATTACAGGTTGTAACTATTTATTAGATTGCTTAGCTCTATGTTAGATTAAATGATACTATCTCATTATGTATATGAATAAATTATTTAGATTATTGTTAATTGGCCCATTATTTTTTTTTTGTCTATGTAATTAACATCTATATAATTGTTAAAAAAGATGATCGAAAAGAAAAGTATTACTAAAAGAAGTACTCATAAGTCATAACCTACCTAACTTTTTTTCCGGTAAATGTCTCTAACAAATTTTAGGTTGATCAGTAAATTTTCATTAGGTTATTTACTGATATCAATTAAATTTTTAATATTAGGATATATAAATTTTTAATAATTTTTATTATAAAATAATTAAATCCGAAAATATCATTATAAGATAATTATTAAAGACTTCATAAAAAATAAAAATTTGTTAAAAAATAAAGTATCAAATCTAAAAATCTTTGGATGTTTATTTTTTATTATTATTTATTACTAAAATTTTAATTAAAAATATCTTATTAACATCAATATACAGAGAGACAGAACTACATAATGACCTAATTTTAAATTTTTACATATAAATTTTAATTTAATTTTTTTAATTTTATTTTTATTTTATTTTATTATAAATATTTTTAGCCCTCTCTAATATTTGAACATATTGGGGCATATCCTTGCACTTGCCGCTTGGAACATGGCGGATACACATGTCCATAGTTGGAAGTACTTTGGTTAAAGCTAACCTTATCTGAATCTGATTGAACCAACACAAAGGTTAGAGACTTAGAGTGATCACAACAGAATTTAATAATACTTTGGCGCAGGTTGTTTAATATATTTTGTATTACCACTATGGCCAACAGTTTTGAACATATTATTATTATATAGTAACACAGGATGAAATCAAAGCTTGAGGTTCCTGTTTCAAAGCACACAGACATAAAAAAAAACACTATTATATTGTTTTGATTTAATGATTTTGACACTCTCCTTATCTGAACTACCTCTATCTATCTTCTTCTTCTTATGTTATATATAAAGCATTAACCTCACTGAGAATTTAACAAGATATAAAGTAGAGCAACATCAAAGTTGAAAAACCAAACATCATCAATTCCTTTTAATTTGAAGAAGTTGCTTTGAGTTATGTCTGGCCTTGTGGACAGGTGGACAAGTGAGCTGGCCAAGCTTCAGCAAAAGGGTGACACTGAAAATGACACTAAAAGCAACAATTCCAGTCACCAACAACAAGTGTTCCAAGAAAAGGAGAATAAGAGTTCAAGTGATCATGGCAAATTCATTCATGTTAACAAGCCTAGGTTCATGTTTTCTGAGGCTTCACTTTCCATGTTTGTTGAATGCTTTAGCCCTTGAACACTACTGAACATCTATCATCTTAACTTGTTTTTGTATGAGAATATAATATCTGTATTTATTTCCAATAAAGGTCCTGTGTTAGTTCATAGTTATGTATATATTAATGATAATAATAATATATTAGCTTTTGGTGTTTCTTGCATGTTATGTTCTTATTATAATTGCCAAGTTTAATTTTCCCAATTGCATAGCAAGTTGCTAACTGATAATTACTTAAGAGAATTGGCATGACTTGCCACTATGTTGAAAGCTTCAAAGGTGTTCACTATCAAAGACTTTTTTTTTTCTCAACCAGTACAAATTTTCATAGAAGGTTACATACACTGTACTTGGTGCACCTATTGAATGTAATTTAGTACTTTCAAGTTTCAATAATAAAAAAAGTAGACTTAATTTGAAGAAGGGTGTAAAACTGGCTGAAGGTGCACACAATACAGTATTTGAACCATTGATGAAATTAAAAGATTCACAATGATGGATTATTATTAATTAATTAGTTTTAATCTTATTGAATTATCTTTTTAACATACGTGTTGGATATATAAATAAATTCGATAATTAGGATTCAATCTAAAAAAATATGTTGTTATAGGATAAATTAGGAGTTTTTTTTCTCTCCAAAACGACGTGGACAGAAATAAATAAAAGAAAGTAAATGTTTGGATTAATTTCTTGTGGACTTGTGGGACAAAAAATGAAGCATAAGGAAGCAAAACAATGGGGTTATGGGGACACGTGTTAATGTTGTGTTAGTATCAATGGAGAGCCTTATCTTCACTGTTCTTGCTTTTCCTCTCTCTTCCTTTATATGAGGTTTGTCCATTTTTTTGAGTCATCACCATTCACAAAATCAAACTCAGGATTCTTGTGTTAGCTTGTTAACAAATAAAATGGACAACACGTCTTTTCTGACGTAACTGCACCAAGAAAATTGTATCTCAATGGCACTCATTAATTGCCGAAACGGTGGATTCTAAGATAAATTTGCAACAAACACTATATGAAACACATTTTTGGTGTAAAATATATATATATAAAAAAATCATATTTAAAAAGTTATATTTTTTATAGGATTTTTTTTATTTATAAAATAAAAAAAATTATTATTTTCTCCGACATGAATTTTGGACTTTAATTTCTAAAATATAATTTTTCTTTTGGTATTTAAGCAAGTTCACCGGACCTCCCAGCAAACTCTATAAAATTGGCAAGTAAGTTCGTTTAATCTCCAACTCTATAAATATTATAGAATTCGTCTAATCTCTAACGAAATTTTTTCAAATTCTTTTTTTTAATTTATTATCATCATCTCCAAATAGAAGTGTAACTTATGATTTATAAATGAAAAAATTCCTTTTTTGTTTTATAGAAGTGTAACTTATGATTTACGAAAGAGCTGGAATTTATTAGAAAATCGTGACTTATTCAATGGTTATGACCTATTAAAAAATATTTTTTTAAAGAAATTTTTTTTTCTTTAATGTATAAACTTAATGTCTATGAATAAGATGTTGGATTGACAAAATAAAATACATTAATTTATATAATAATCTATTTTTTATTTTATTATTTTTATCTTCTATTCAATACTTTTTTTGTATATAGAAAAAAATATTATTTTGGATGTAAGACTTGACCGTACAAATATAAAAGTAAATTAAGTGTTTTTTTATTACATCCTACCAAAAAAAAAAATTGATCATCAGCTCACTTTATACACTATAATAGGAAATTAAATCTAAAAAAAATATGTAATATATTTTTAAAAAATATATCCTTATATTCTCTAATTTTTTTATTGCATATTATGTTTTATTTTTTTTTTTTTTACCAAAGATAGAAGACTCAAACCCATAACCTCTTAATTGAGTATGGAGAGACTATGTCATTTGAACTATTATTCATTGGCATATTATGTTTTACCTTACTCATTTCTAAAGATTAAAATAAATTCTAAATATCCCAATCTAAAATTCTCACATTTTTCTTCTTTAATAAGAAAATATAAACAACAATTAACTTAACCTGTGAATATTATCAGAAGTTGTGAGATTCTAAATTTCTAATTGAAATTAAATTTGAGTCTCTTTTAGAAGGGAAAAAATATCTTTACAACAATCAGGAAAATTTGAAAGGAGGAATAGGATATTAACCATTCACCCTCATAAATCAGGACACGTGTCAATGAAGACAAAAAAGAAAAAGCATTGATTAGAGTATTTGAGATTATCTTATCCTTGTCCATTTTTGTAAAATTCAAAGTATGATATGATACTCACTATCACTATATATGAATAGAAAATGTGTAGAACCATCAAAGTATGGCCCACAAGAATGGACCACAGCTTAGAAGAAAAGTGGTAATAGCAGAAGCCAATAGATAGAATCATAGAATAGGAAAGTTATAAGGTATACTAGGAATATCAATGTTCTAGTTATTTTAACCATTGATTTTAATTAATACATATTATATATTTTTTTTATAATTTAAATCAACGGTTAAAAAAACTGAAACACCGATATTTCCGGTATACCTGAAACTCTTCCCATAGAATATACCGAACAAAATTTGAGCAATTGAACATAGCAAATTGGCATATCCCTTATTATATTAATTCATGTCACTTTTCTGTGTGCCACCACATTCAACGTGCCCTTAAAAAGCTCATAGATTATGCATGACACATTCATCATCACCCTCCTTTTATTACTTCCTATATAAACCAAACTAGCCTTAACCTTAAGACTTCATTCAGAAGCAAAAAGTACAGAAAAGCAAAAGCTAAAGGCTCTTATTGTTTTATCATCTAAGAAAATGTCTGCTATGGTTGATGTATGGGTTGGGGAGCTAACAAAGCTGAGAGAGAAGGTTCTTGCAAGAAGTCCCTTCTTAACACAAGGAGCAAAAGCAAAAGAAAGTTCATCAAAAGTGGTGGAAAAAGAACAACATAAGAAGGAGAAGATTTGTGTTCAGATGGACAATTCAACTATGTCTGAGGCAACTGTGTGTTTGCTTATGGATAGGTTTGTGCCTTGGTGAATTATGATGGAGACAAATCTTGTTGACCAAGAAGATTTTCTTGTATAAGCTTCTTGGTTCTTGTATATATTCTATGCATGTGTTTTCTTAGTCCATGAGAATTTGTAATGACAAATGTTATTAACTGATGTAGAAATATTATATCTATTGTCCATGCTTGTTTTATTTAGTTCAGAAGTTAGAGTTTGAATTTGATACACAAACAATGCAGTCATGGAAGTGGGATATTCTCTCTTTTTCTCTTTGTAAATTGCTGGTATGTTTTTTTTACCAGTATATTTATATTAATCTAAAGATATACCAAAATGAGCAATTATAATCATTAGAGAAGAAGGAAGAGCATATAACTAAAAGGATTCTTGTTAATTTCTTAGGATGACATGGATGTGGCTTTGGTTAAACCTAATTCCTGGTTAGTTATTATGAATGTTGAATTACTGGTCTTAAAAAAAGTTTAGACTTTTTTTTATGAACAAAGTTTAGAACTTGCAGATGTTATTGATAAAGTTCTCCTCTGTCACATCTGGATATTTTGTAAACTCTTCAAAGAAAATTCCATTGGTTAGCACTAGAAACAGAAAGCTTTATTCATAGGTTACTAAATTGCCACCATTGCTTTTCTGATGAAGACTATTGAGTATTGACTGGTTTGTATTATAGTCAAGATAAGAAAAAAAGAAAAACATTTATACTCCATCTAAAGATAAAGAAGGAATCTAACTTCCATTTACAGAGATGAATTTATATTAAAGGGAAAAAGAATAATATTATTTTGTATACTCTAAATCTTCGCATGTTTCCTGTAGTGTACATATACAAAAAAAATTTGTTACAAAATGTTGTATACTAACAACATGAAGAAGCTCTGATCGTGACTTCATGAATCTATAGTCAAAACTGAATCATCTCAGAAACCTATCTTCATACATCAATCTTTTAAGCTCTATATCTTTTATTTATACAAAAACAACCCTTGTTTGAGAAAATAATCATTAGGATAAAGTACTAAATTAGTCCCTTAAGTTTGAGCGTGTTTTGGTCCTTAAGATTTAAAGTATTCTATTTGAATTCAAAAAAGTTTCATTTAACTTCAATGTAATCCTACCAAAGTTCAATAATTAACGAAATATCCTACATGACAGCAGTACAAGAATAAGGTCGATAATCTGGAGAATAAGTACAAGCTCCAGAGGCACAAAATCAACCGTAGATACATCAATACATTTATTTATCATTTTTCTTATAATTTAAATAAAATATTTTCTATAGAACTAAGGAAAATGATAAATAAATATATTGAAGCATCCACGGTTGATTTTGTGCCTCTTTAACTTGTATTTATTCTCCAGATTATCGACCTTGTTCTTGTACTGCTATCATGTAGGACATTTCTTTAATTATTTAACTTTGACATTACGGTAGGACTACCTTAAAACTAAATAAAACTTTTTTGGATTCAAATAGGACATTTTAAACCTTAAGAACTAAAACAGGATTACGCCCAAACGCATGTGACAATTTAAAACTTTACCCTAATCATTAAGTGAGGGTTGCTTCATCAATGGTTGTTGAAGTAATCTCAGACTTATTTATGGCAGAAGGATCCCATTTTTCCCACACCATAACCTCTCTTGCATATCTGAGAGCTTCATCAATAGTATCAGGTTCCAAACCAGTAACAAGTGAAACAAAAAGCTTTCTTTCAGTAAGAGACTTGAACAATGTCTTGAACTTCATAGCAATGTATTGAAAAGCACGTTGAGCTAATGGAGGACTATTGGTATGATCATTAATTCTACCTTTCTTTTGGTTGTGGCTGATAACTGGATTGAAGTCACAGAACCATTCACATTTTGTTAGACGTGCCTCTTCAATCTTTTCCTCAAGCAGATCATATTTTGTTAGAAGTAAAAGGAATTTCTTGTTGTTGAAGGATCTCTGAGTAATGATGTTTTCAAAGAGTTGCTTGGCTAGTAACATTTTGTTGCTGACAACTCCATTACTTTCTACAATGTACTCATCATAATCAGTTAAGGCAATAGAAAATAAGACAACATCAATGTCTTCAAATATGTCCAACAACCTGCACTTTGCTCCAAGGCTTGTAGGATCTGCTCGGATGAGTTCGTATCTATAAAGCGTAGCATAAAAAGTTTGTAAGAATTCAGTTACTGCCAAAGACACTTGTAAATCCGCTGGAAAACAATAAGAGAATTACGGTACTAAATAGTAGATGGATAATATAATTCAGTTTGCTCCATCGGTAATATTTGGCGCCACCTCAATGTTTTGCCAAATTGTTTTTTATCCATTAGAATATCTCTGATTTGAGTAGTATTAGCTAGCTTCTAAAATGGGGGTACAATATGCTTTAGTGCATTGTCCAAATGCAGAAGATTGCCATTGATGTTCATTAGATTTGGGTTCAATTCAGAAGTAGTGCATACTCAAACGTAGAACCGAGAGATATTAGAGCTTAATTACCTCAAAGAAAGATCATGCTGATATTCATGATCCAAAGACTCATCACCACTTAACACAGGGAAAGAGAATTCCATTGAAGTAATGCTGTTGGACAAGGTTATCCCCTCAGCGTACATGATGTCCATGTCAGAAGGTTCATAGTCTATCTTGGAAATCTCAACAGCCTGCATTTCGGAGAAATGTTTAGACAATTATGAATAAGTAAGTTTCTTTTGGTTTAATGCACCTATGACCCAAATAATTTAAGGATCAGAATTTGGTCGTCTCTTGTTGAACTAAAAATCGAAAAACTTATATTTTTCCTATGCACATTATTCAACTTCAGTTACATATTGTTGGTTTTATTTCACCTAACATCCCAGTGGAGCTTGTATAGGTTAGCCCCTTAAGTTAGATGCAATTCTTAGAAACTATAAGGAAATAACTTTTGACCCAGTGATAAGCGTTTGATCAAACAATTATATGTACAAGTCTGAATGTACATGTGATCAATAGATTTTAGTTCCGAACATCATCTTACCCGGTCTAGAAAATAAGTTGCATTTCTGGGGAGCAATTTTAGTTCATGTCTCCTGTTGTATGTGGCCTGAATTGCTGGATCACTCCACAGCTCCTCTACCATTGGCCCATAATTTTGAATAATATCTCGAAATATTGTATCCAAGTTACCAGAAACCATGTATTTGATTAGCCAATCTGAGAAACCTTGTAATCTTGGGCTAATAGAATAGCTAGTTGTTTCAATAATTTCCCCCGAGTTCTCTTCTGCAAACAGAATCATTAAATCAATAAATAGAATGGAAAATATCAATACATAAAGATGAAAGATCCTAAACAAACTATCAGGAATGGATAAAGAAATTAGGAGAAAAATCACCAGATGAAGTGGATTCGTCGACATGTTCTGTGTTCGTTTTCTCCAGTAAACTCCTCTCTTCAAAATATTCACACCCCTCTAACAGCATGCCAAGGTAGGTAAACAAGTTGCTCTGAATCACCAACTTGATAATTTGGCGCTCATTTTCAGAGAAAGGAACATTATACAGATGCTTGGCCTACAATAATAGACTCGGTCAGATTTTAAATCAAGACTTAAACAAAAAGATGTACAGAATTATTCAGATGTCATTCGATTGTAGTCAACAAAAGTAAGGAAACTTTAACAAAATATAATATATATCAGTAACTTTACAGACAAGAATCAACTACCGATATACTATAAATTTAACACTACACAAATACCCACAATCATAAATTGTGCATTAATAATTGTCTAGCAACATCCTACCTGTTTAAATATTGTACTTGTTCCTGACTTGGCAGAACCAACAAGTAGAAACTTGTGAAGCATTTTCTGCTGATGGTTGTTGTCTTGGCTACCTCCGTTCACTCCTTCGCCTTTGCCTTCACCTTCACTGGGAGTAGTCACCAGATTAGGTGGAAGTGACAGGGACAGAAATGCCAAAGCTACCTTTGCTCCAAACTGTTGACAGAGTTTGCAAAAATTATTCACCAATGCTGTTTAACTAAAACAAGAAAATCTAAACAATGCAAGATATTCATGTGCATAAAACCAATCACCTTATCCCATATTCGGCCCTTGACATTCCTATGTCCCACTTCAACATATGATCCATCAGCAGTCACCCAGAAATCAGTTGGTCCATCCCATTTTACTCCTGCAAGCTGCAATCAATCAAAGTAAACCACAATTAGTAGAAAGCCAGCACAGTAATGGATGCATGAATCATGACATGTTAATATGTTATTAAATTTCAAGGAATCCTTTAGAGAGACTTGCCATACAGGTAATGAGAGAATCAACATCCGTGTTAACAAACTAACCTTTAGTATCCATAACTCTTCTTTAGTAATCTCACGACCATTTACAGTTACTCTTGTTTTTCCACGACTTGCATTTTTCTGCAAGCTACCCCCAACATCAATATCAGGGCTTATAATCTGACATGGACGTTGACCTTCCTGCACAAATCAACCACAATCAAGAATCATATATTTTAGTTCCATTCTGAGGAAAACATGAGAGGCAAGTTCATGAAAAGAGGTTAATTTAAATTTCAAGTGTGAGCATCTTATTCACACATTAACTTTGAATTGGCTGAAAAATATATATTTGGGAGGACTAACAGACCTAATGCCTTAAGGTTTCGTATCAGAATGTGGTTCCCAACCTGTTTTGTTAGTGTATATTGATACTGATAAACGAAAAAACTGTAGTAAATGAGGTTTATATTTCACCTTTCCCCAAAGTCCTGCTGATTTATCATACCAATAGAAGCCTGGTTTCAACTCTTTTGGAGGGTTTCGACATGTCAGCAGCAGCATGAGCTTGTCCCTCTCAAGACGCTCCCCATTCACAACAATTTGCTCTGCTGGAATCTGATTTGCTTCACAAAACACCTCATCATTCATGATTTGCTTCACTTCACAATCAGAGAGCAAGGACTTGAGCATCCTCGAAAACTTGCCAAGGTTCCTCCTCTTTGTCTCATCAATCCTCTGACCAATGCAAGTGAGACACTTTCTTCCTTCAGGCATTGACCCCATTGCTCTCAGCACACACTTTCTGCAATACTTTGCACTGCAAACAATGCAAACCTCTCTTTGAGTGAACCGGTTCCCTCTAAGGCAACGGTAGCACGTGCCTCTTTTCCCAGGTCTCGCAGCATGAATTGGCCTCACGTAGTTCATAATAGGAGTACTGATTCCACTTTCATACTCAGAACCAGAAAAAACTTCGTCATCATTGTAATCATCATCCACCATTTCATTCGAGTCGGGATCACGAAATCTAACAGCAGAATTGCGTTTCACATGTGTTGGAGTACTAGAAGGATCATCCATGTCCTCATCCTCCGCTTTACATGAGAATATCTCAGAAGATACTGAAGCAGAACATGATCCAGATTCTTCTGCCGTATCTGAATTCTTGGAAATGAGATTCAATCCTACAACACCATGTTTATGATCTTCATTACCACCATCTTTAAGCTTCGTTGTAGCATTGCTTGATTTTCTGATAGGTTGGATAACTGGGACTACTAATGAGGATTGATGATGAGGTGGAGAAGAAGCTATAGGAGCAACTGGGACTTGGTCAAGCTTGAAAGCAGGTACCTCAGGGATGAAGTAACTCAATGGAGGACCTTTGTACTCCTCGGCAATGGAGAATTCGAAATTGCTATCACAACCACCACCATCATCAACAACCACTGAAGGGACCCCAGGTCTTAGTTTCTTCAGAAGAGAAGCCATGTTTATGAGAATCTAAATGATCATAAACTCAAACAGGTGGTAGGCATGCTCCCAGTTGAAGCAGATAAACAGAATTTCTGGAGTTGGATTAGTGGAATTCCTTAGCTGAGGGTGTTAAAAACGAATATCAAAAGACGGACCATAATAAGAAAGAAGGAAGAAAGTATGTCAAGTGAAGAGAGAAGTAGTGAGGAGACAAAGTCAAAGGTTATGATATGAACTATGAAGGAGACATGAGTGAAAACTGAAAACAGTGAAACACAAGGATATGTTAATTTGGAAAATAAAACGAAACGCGTTTGGAAAGTTGCTAAGAAAGAATGCTGAAATGGACAACAATGACGGCTTGGAACCATTCAAACCCAAAACAAATATAACACCTCCATAATAATATAAGGTGATATAACTACCTAACTAACATGTTTTTCATACTGATTCTATTGCCATTTTTTAAAAAAAAAAACTGATGTTTTTAGTTTTCTTTTTTTCTTTTTGGATTTAAACCCCATTGTTAATAAAGAAAGAAAAATTATTACTCGTTTTGCTATATGAAAGAAAAGAAAATTGGAAGTAATTCCCACGCATATTTGGAAATTCGTGAGTCGAACTTGAATGCTTCTTTTTGGTAGCTTCTTGGAATTAGACGTTAGAGGCACGTTCTATTTTGTGTTGTATATCAATATGACTGCTTAATTTTTTTTTTAAATTAAGAGTGATATTCGAATCTAAAACTTTTAAATAAGAATAAAGAGACTATGTAATTTGAGGCTCGTTGATACATACCTGCTTAATTTTAAGATTGATTTTGAGTTCAAGTGCATGAATGAATGAACAAGTGAACAACAAAATATAAAAATTCTGATGGTGTTTGAGAGTTGACCTTTTCTTTTTGGGTCATAGTTTGTTTTTTTTTGGTCATGTTCATGGTTAGGTTTGGTAGTAGACTTTGTTACTTTCATTTAAAGGCCCATTATTGGCCCATTAGTGTTTTCGCTTCAATTATCCAATGAGTTTGGGCTCACTGTACTTGAACTCAGCCAATAAATTTATGTCACTATTAACTAAGTTAGGTTGGTCTAATAGTTAACTCACTAGTTCACTTAAATAAGTGTTGAATGTTCGAATCTCATTTTGTGCATGTAGCAACCTATCGACTAGTAACAAATCCTTAAATAGAATTCAGTTAAGGGTTCTGCGGCAGATTAATTCTTGGCCCTGCCAGACTAAAGAATACCGTAAGAAACCAAAAATTTATGTCACTATTCTATTAATTGTCATCTGCAGATCATGGTTGGCCCATATATCATAGAAACAAAAAAAAAATCACATTTTCTAAAAAGAAATTAAGGGGGAAAAAAAAGCATACCAACGAAAAAGGTTAATCCAAAACAATAGTATGAGAATTAACAAATGAAAGTAGTGTAAGTGCTTGTTCAACCCATAACAATAAGAATTAAGTTATTGCAAATATCTCGGAAATCAATGGAGTAAAAGATAGAAGCCTATACAGTAATGTTAGAAAAATAAAAGAAAATAGTTTAAATTTATTTTATTTAATATTTATTAATTCTAATAATAATTAATAAATATTATATATTTTTATTAATTGTTTGTGTTACCAAATATTTACGAAGTCCTGTTGATAGCCAGGGTAAATTTTATCTTTCAAATGTGGTTATTTATGCTAGCCAAATCTGGATTTGTACCTTACACGGTCTATGTTGATAACAAAATGATGACGTATATCAAATGTTAAAATATGATGTAACCAACACATGCGCATGCACTTGACAAGCTTCAAAATTCTATAACGTAGAAACATCAAAACTACAACTTAAGCTAATTCCAGCTAGAGAAACCATATCTTTATTAATTAAGAACTGTAATTACTATAATACTCCCCAGTCCCCACAAATATAGATAGTGGCAAATAATGTTGACGTTTTCTTTCATGGCACAAAACAATAATAGACACAAATTTAATTTAAGGTAACTGAGGCTTTCAATTTCAGGAAAGTGAAAATAAACAAAGAAATTAAAGAATATAATTGTGATCTAGAAGTGTTGAAAGGGAAGGCAGAATTGTGGAATAACAATAATAATGAACTGTAAGACATCATCATCGTCTATGGCGAGAGTAAGGCCACTATTAGTCCCTCCAATTCGGGGCATGTGCCAGCCCGTAATTTTCAGTCACACAAATAACCAAATACAAATATCAAGTGCCTAGCTAAGAAAACGAAACTTATTACAAAATTTTTGAACTTGAGTGAGGTGTATTCAATCTTAATTTTAATATAATATCAGAGTTAGATGTACGCTCCAAACAATCTAAGTGTGAGGCATTTTTATTCTTTGAATTAGGCCTATTTAATCTTAATGGGTAATGTTAGTAGAAAAAAAAAAAACAGCCAGAATTTACCTTATTTAGTATTAATTAATTGTCGCAACAATTAATAAGGATAATGCTAGGTATACAAAAAAAAAACAGTTAGAACTTGCCTTATTTAACATTAATTAATTATCGCAACAATTAATGAATGCTAAATAAAGCAAGTTATGGCTGTTTTTGGCTGATTTTCTTTGGTTATCAAACATTTCTGATTAATAAATGTTAAATAAGATAAATTATGACTATTTTTGTCTGATTTTCTTTGGTTACCAAACATTTCCGTTTTCAAAAACCAAACTGGTCCATATACTCTATTACTTCTCGCCTAAGGTACCAAATCCTTTGTGTCTCTATTCTGACTAAGTACCGTCCAAAATTTCAAGGCCCCATTCATTAAGACTTTCAAAAGGAGCCTCACCCTCCCTTCTTCCTGCCTTTGCTTTTTGAAAAAACATACCTAGACTCTAATTCACCTTAATTAATTGGGGAATGCTAGGAGAACAATGAAAATTTTGAATAACATCAACAATCACCAATCAAATGAAAATACACTACACTTTAATTTAATGCTACTAATTAAATTTACTCTTTTAACTCTATTAATTAATATTGTTTACATATTGTTCAAAAATCTTGTTAATAACCTATACTTTTCCTAATTAATTATAAGGACTTTTTAAACTGTACAACAGATTGTAAGAGGTAAGAAAGGTACATCAATTTAAAACTAGGAACAAAAAAATAATGCTGAGAAAGCCGTCTTAATAATTTTTTTTTGTATTATGTACACGCATTCACACAACACATGCAAAGCAACCATGCTATTCAATCGTCCCAAAGACAAAAAAAAATACACAAAATTAATAATTACGTGTGTATCAAACTGCAAATTAAGCTTCACAAAAAGAAAAATGTCTCATGCATGTTTCTAACTTTGAGACTGCAACCTTTTTGGGTAGACATCATTGTTATTATTGATAATTATTTGTAGATTATTGTTGAAATTGCCGCTAATTGCACTTGTCACCGGCAAAGACGACGGACTCGACCCTGCCGTGGAAGAATTATCACGGGCCGGTGTGCCGCCATGACTCGGCAATGGCCACCCTTGGATCATCTTCAACTCCGGCGCGTTCTCAGACACGCGCCACACCTTCACAGAGTTATCCAAGCTCCCAGTGTAAATAATCCATCGCTGGTCACCTTTTCGGCGTTGACCTTGGCGGCGGTCTTCCTCTTCTTTGACGGTGAGACACTTCACCGGCCCAGTGTGGCCGGAGAGCACCGAAAGACACGTGTGGATGCCGCTCTCGTTGCGCTTCCACACGCATATATTCTTATCGGCAGAGCCGCTGAACACCAAGTTTCCGGCCACGGCAAGGCAAAGCACAGCGAGTTTATGTCCTCTCAAAACTCCGCCGTGACACAGCTCGCCGCCCTTCAGATCCTGCTCCCAGAAATTCACCAATCCGTCGGACGACGCGGCGTAAACCACCGCCGCCGACCGGTTCACCGCCAGCGCCGTGACGGCGTTCTCCTGCCTCAGCAAAATTCTATCGATCACGTGCCTCGTCTTCTTCTCACTCACTTGCTTCCTCCGCCACATCTTGACTGTCCCATCGGCGGCGCCGGTGAGCACAAACGCCCCAAACGCCGCAACCACCGAATTCACGGCGTCCTCGTGGGCGTCAATGGATTCTAAGCACTTGGAATCGGAGATTCTCCAAACCTTAACCGTCTTATCCCAAGATCCAGAATATAACAATCCTGCTTCTTCGTCCAAGCTCAAGGTCGAAACGGCGTCGAAATGCTTCACCTTAACGGCGCTTCGATTCCTCCGAACTTCGACGTAATTCTTAGGGTTCATTGAACTCTTAAAGTATTCCTTAAACGTTGGCAAGCTTCCAACGCGCTTGTATGAGCTTGGATTCTTCTTAGAAACCTTCCAGACTCTGATCTTGCCGTCTTGGTGACCGGTGTAGATTTTCTCGTCGGAGATTACGATCGTTTTGACGAATCCGCTGTTGGATTTGAATCCGGCGAAGTCCTTGAGATCTTTCCAAACCCTAATGTTCTTGCTCTCAGAGCCTGTGTACAACAAGCTTCCGTTGACGGCGAGGGAGTAGATGTGTCCTTCTTCGCGAACGATGGATCCGATGAGGCCGTTTTGGGAGTAAAACGCGTCGTTTTCGATTTCGTTTTGGTGGAAGAAGTTTATAGAAGGTAAGAGCCATGGCGATTTGTTGTATGGAGAGGAAGAGACGCTGCTGGTGGTGTTGTTGTATGGAGACATGTTGTAAGGAGAGGCGTTATTGCTGCTGCTGCTGCTGTCCGCTTGGGCGGAGCCGCTGGTCACGCGGCGGTTGTGATCTTCGTCGTAGTGGTTGGGTGTGTAGAGCGAGGTTGGATCGGAGCTACGAAATATAGCTCCTAGCTTAGGCCGGCGAACGACGCCGTTTCGTTGTTCTACTAACATTGTGCCACCACTATCGCCGCCGCCGCCACCACCTTTTGTATTTTTCATCTAATAATTAATATGAAGAAAGTGTGTGTTGTGAAATTATTTGTTTGATTGATAGGAATGAAGGAATAATGAAATGGAAAGTTGAGAGAGAGAAGCGGGGTAGTGGATATATATAGACTTGTATGGAACAGTGGCCACTCGGTGGTGGACACGTGGTTCTAATGGGAAACCGGGACTGCCGGTTTTAATTGAAAACTAGCAACTCAATTATGATTATGATTTTTCATTTTTCTGCGCCGAAGAAGAAATAACAATTCTTTGTATTGAGTGTTGAAGTGATTTAGTATTCTATTTTTGGGTTTGTATAGATAAAAAATATTTGGGAACGAGAATAGTATGTTTGACATTTGAAATTTCCATAGAAGGAAGTCTCGTGTATTATCTGACTTTGTAGGTTGTCAACAATGAATATGAGACGACCACGTTTTGGAGCGTTTCGTATCGTATATAGTTTGTAGAGTCAGCTCCTCCATGCAAATGCAAATGGCCTGTGCTGGACGGTTTCGATGGGATGTCATTTAGTCATTAGGCTTCCCAACATCCTATTCAATTATCCATTCTTAATATTAATTAATAAATAACCAACTTTAATTAGTTGGATAATCACCTCACATTCGCAATAGATTAATTCTTGACCTGATAAGGCGAAAAATCAAGATATTAATTAATAAATAATTATTTATTTTATTCTGATACTATATGTATAATCAATAAGTAGTTCACACTTAGAAGTAATAATAATAATAAATATTTCGTAAATAAATCAAAATGAGAACTAATTTCATGATTAGTAAATGCTACATATATGATGCGACAATAATCTCATTTTTTTTTCCCTTTCATAACCCTTGACTTTTGCTTGCAAGCTGTGATGCACAGTTTCAACGGCAATGTATATAGACATATTTAACTACTGTTAATTTTCAAACAAGGGATCGGATCACCTAACTTTATACGATTTTGAAAATCTTTCATGAATTTAATGCTAAACTTGTATATATTTAACCAATAATAATAATAATAATAATAATAATAATAATAATAATAATTTTTATTAATACAACCCAAAAATGATTAAGAAACACGTGACTACTGAGCTATATATATATATGTGAAATACATGATACATGTGACGAATTTTTGGTTATATATCTAGAACCATATACAATATGGTAAGGTTTCAACACGTAGAGTGAGTAAAAAATGAGAAGGACAACGTTTGTTGAATGGTTTGTTTTATTTGCCGTGTAGCCAAAACATGCATACTCATACTTATTGGGTTCGGTTTCTCTTCCATGTTGCTTCTTTTCATAAAGTTGCCAAGTCATAAAGTTGGTTGAACCATATATGCACCTTTATGGTAATGGTACGAACCATTTATTAATTATTACCATTTCTTCAACGCCGCAATAATTTCAAGACCTTTCATATGCTTAAAGGAAAAGTCTAAGGGCAGCAACTTTGTTAAATTCTGACCAGCATGTAATCAGCGGATGAAATCTCATACTCATTTCACACCATTAAAACCATTATTAATGGCTATTTGATGGCTACAAATCACAAAGTTACTGGTACCCTATCATTCCTCATGCTTAAATACTGCACCATATTGCAATCTTTATCTTGTTTATTTGTGGTTCTAAATTCAATTTGGATTATTAGTGTATAAGTAAGGACCACCTTATAATTGATTATGGTGATGATCATATGGTGTGAAAAGGACCTGGCCAAAATATATAACACCCTGATGAATAATGTGGAGTTGAAAATTTCATTGGATGCGTATGTAATTATTCAATGAGTTGTTGTAGAGGTCTTTGGTTAATAATGGATTATTGGAATTGATATGTACGGCAACATCTCATATCTTTTTTTTTTAATTTCATTTTTATATACTGATAGCATAAAATAATTCTACACAGATAATCGTATCATTGTTATATTATTAAAAATAACTCATTTTAAAAAATTATTATTTAAAAATTCATTTAATTGAATAAATTTAATTAAAATAATTATAAATTCTTATATTGTTAATATATTAAAAATTAAATTCTTCAATTCTAAAAGATATATTAATCGTAAAATTAGAAGACCAAATTAATTCGTCTGATAATTCAAGGATCAAAACTAGCTAACATACATGGTTCAAAGGAACACTGGAAATGAAAAAATGAAATTAATCATTATCGTTAAAAAAAATCAAATTAATTGATATTTTACTAAAATTATTTCTAATATGAAAATAAAAATAATATTTTAATTGAATATTGATATTTAAAATGCATTACAGTATTATAGAAATATAAAAAAAAAATATCAACATACATCTTATGTATTATTAAAATAATGACATGCATGTATGAACATAAAATGAGAAGACACCACATCCAACTCAAAACCTTAAGGTGTCTTTGACAGGTGGAAACTCCAATTACCGGAGAAAAAACCAAAATTTGCTGCCACTTGAATAGACTTCGGGAAGGAATCAAGTGAGAGAACATAAAATGAAAAGACACCACATCCAACTCAAAACCTTAAGGTGTCAAGTTAATGGGTCTCCCATCTTATAAACTCCTCACTCTTCCTTACTTTCTTTGATGTGGGACTAACTTTAACACTTCTCACACTTGCAATACTAACATATATATCTTACGTATTACCAAAATAATAACATGTGTTTAATATTATACATCTTAACTCTTCACCTATAAAATTTATCTACATATAATTATATTAAATAATCTAATTTTTAACAAAAACACCAATATTTTTTCTGTTTTTGAGATAAAAAAAAATTAACCGATATTTCAACCTTCTTAATCTTGTGAGGAGATTTTTTACTTGTCATGTGCAATAAGTTAGATATACGTGTTTGGCCTGTGAGGCTTTGAAACGATTTAAGGGGACAAATTTGGCATGTGTACGTAAGCATTACGAATAATAATGCTACTAGAACAGTGAGCTTAGCTATATATCAATTCAACGACCATTTTTATTATTCAATCCTAATAATACATTGAACTTTATATAATACGTAATACGTATACACGTGTGATCACGGCGTTAAATAAAAGCCGGAGAAAATAAATTAAGAAAGAAAATAACATATTTTCTGGTGGTGAACGACATCTGCTTGTTTTCACTTTTCAGGAGGAATCAATATATAATGAGAAATTCAGATGCAATAATGCATGGAGAAATATTATTTTGAAGGGAGTCAGGAACGTTTAAAATATTTTTTTTAAAAATATTTTTTAGTAATTAATATATATATAATTAAATTATGTTATTTTTTTTAAAATTATGTCAGATAAATTAATTTGATCGAAAAAATAGTAAATCTAATTTTGAATTAATTTAAATTAATATTATTTTTTATAAAAAATGACCACAATATTTTTATTATAAAAAATGATTAAAATATTCTTATTATATATATTAATTTTGAGAATTCTAAATTCTAGTCCTTTACTTCTTTGCCATTATATATATAGGATTAGGATTTAGAGTTTTCAAAATTAATAGGAGTATTTTAGTCATTTTCTATAATAAGAGTATTGTAGTCATTTTTTATAAAAAATAATATTAATTTAGATCGGTTCAAGATTTGATTCACTATTTTTTTTTGTTAAATTAATTTGTTTAACCTAATTTTGACAAAAATAACAAGACTTAATCGGTTATATGTGTTAAATTTTAATTAATAAAAAATATCTTTGAAAAAAAATGTTTTAGATGTCTTTACCTAAATGATTCCTTATTTTGAATATGTAGTAAGGATTTTTGTTGTTGTCTTATTATAGTAAGAATTTGAGTATTTAGAGTAATTATTTTGGTTTTCATATAATTTTAAAATGATTATTAGAAGGAGTTGGATCAACTCTTTTTAAGTTATATTTTTTTAATCTTAAATTGCAATGTTTTTTTTTTTTAGTTTATTATGTTTATAAAATATAAATAAAAAAAAAAAGAAATTAAATACCATAACATTGCTTATATATAAACTATTCCTAATATAAATGAGGATACATATTGAGTAACTTTTATATATAGCTTCAAAATAAAAAAAGAAAAAGTTTTGAATCTAAATTTTTTAATACTATGTTATAAAATTATTTTTTAAAAAGAAAATAATTATTCAATAAAAACAAATGAACTAACACCATTTAAAGTATATATAGAGGATATATATTTTATTCCTGGTAGGTAAAGGTAATAATATTATTGCAGCTTACTTTAAAATGTGACCAAAGCCTTTTTACCTACATTATTTTGACTTCAAAACATGCATGCATCATTTCATTGTAAGTTTGTAACTACATCTGGGATTGGGTGCCATTTTGCGCTAGCATATAAAACCAGACCAGCATTTTCTTATTATACTAATTAATTAGATTTCATTAGATATGGTTCACATTTTAAAAAATTATATATATGATAGTATATATCTGATCCTGATCGGATTAATTTTTTGCATTGTCAAATTAGAACAATTCGTGTGTTTCACAAATTTTAAAGTATAATCTTTTATTTCATTTTTTTTATTTCTTATTCAGTGCTTTCTTGGAACTTTGAACACTATTCAAATAAATTCTATACCTATTCAAAATTTAAAGTTAAAAACGAAGTATTTTTTAGGTATTTATAATTAAAAATTATGAAGTTCTATTTAAAAATTTAGAGTAAAGTATGTTTTGTGTTTTTAATGTTTGTAATTTTTTTAAAAGTACTTTAATTGTATTTAATTTTGTTTATAATATTTTTGGTTTGTATTAAAATTATTTTTGGATGTCAATTCTATATCTGAAATATTGGAGATAAAATTAAAAACGTTTAGGGATGATTTTAAAACAAATAAAAAATTTTAAGAATAAAATTAAAAATTAAAATTTATTAGAGATAAAATTTAATAAAGTTAAACATTAAGGGTATTTTTAAAAAAGTATAAAGTATTGTTTTAGTTCTCAACATTTGAGACTGAATCATATTTAAATTATCATATTTTTATCCTAAAATATTTAAAATAACATACATCAATATTATCCTAATGTCAAATTTCTCACTAACAATTAACAAATTTGATGTACTATTAATATAATATTTTTATTAAAGCTATGTTTTTTCAACTCTCTTTTCCTACTTTATCCTCTCAACAACACTACAAAAAAGAGAGTTATTTTAACATGATTTTTTTTAACAGTCATAGTTAAGTGTAAAAATTAATATATATTTTTGACAAATATCATAAATGTCAAATTTTTTATGTTTTTTTTTATAATTTGATTGTAGAAAATTATTCCTCTCAATTTTGACACTCATTTATTTTTAACATACTCCATTATTTCTTTTTTTCGTTGAATTCCGTCAATTTTGGCATCACATTACTCTTAATTTGGGATTATACTACTCATTCTTCATCTTCAAAATCTAGTTTATTCTTCAGTTTCAAGATCTCATCTCATTCTTTGTTAAAAGCTTTTTGTTGAGAATTTTTTATGGTCAATAAGTGCCAAAATAAATTGTATTTTTGACGATTAATAAGTATCACAAAAAATATATTCTCAAATTTTTCTAACAAATTATTTTTGATGGCCAATATTTATCGAAATAAGATTTAAACTTTTTTTACAATTACTTATATGTTAAAAATACTATTTTTGACAAAACTTTTATTAACATATGTTCATAGTTAAAATAGTGTCAAATTTTATTTTTTTGACGAATTTTAATTTTTTTTGTCACATAATAATCTTTAAAAATAGTCTATATTGTTGTAGTGCAAGTCTAAATACTATTTTCTCCTATTCTCTTCTTTTTTTTTTATACTATTAATTCTTTAAGATGAATTTAAAGAGAAAGAAAAATGAAATAAAAGAATGAAATTTAGACTTATTGAAAAGATAAAAATAAAAAAAAAAATAAACAAATGTAATTTTTATAAAAATATTATTAATTAACGATACATTAATCTCGTTAACTGTTAATAAAAAAATTAATAATAAAATAATATTAATGCCGTTTTAAATGTTTTAGAACAAAAATATATAGCACCATTAAAATATTAAAAATTAAAATAATATTTTATTTTTTTAAAAAATTATAAATCTTAAGAATAAAAAATATACTTTAATTTATCAGAAAATTTATTACTAATATATTATTAGATATGTGCATAATAAAATTCAAATTCTCCATACTAAACTAATACTTGGTTCATAATGTAATTTTGTATACATATATGCTTGAAATTCAGTGAATCTATATATAATTTATCTGGCAAGATTCCACTTTGGATCGTAATATACACGCATGGTCCATATATTTAATTACTATAACTATACACAAGATATCTAGAGAGTATTAGTATATAGTATCTGTGATTTTCCGTATTGGATGCATACATATACATGCAAATTATTAAAGAATTAAGAGAAAAAGTTTCGTGAATCTAACAACATATATACGTGTCAGTTATAAGGCCACAGCATGTCAATATTCTCACCTACATTAGGGGGTGCCCAAGATTTTGTCTTAGGACACTTGGCAAATTATGTGTAACGTTTTTCATAATTTGTCTTAGATCATGACGAAGTTCCCTTAATTTCTTACATTAATTATATCTCAATCTAGCTTTTCGGTATTGCATAGAGTCACAACAGAAATAATACTCTAAATTAAAGTATATAAAGAAGGTATGTAAATTACTCTCTTTTTTATTTTAATTTATTTTAGGTACACTACTACTCAACTATTCAACCAAAAAGTAATAATATTCAACTACTACTATACTAATTGTTACGTTTTCTGCTTGAATAGTTTAAGTTAATTACGATGTTGTGTCTGCTAATAATCAAGCACGTTATCCTAACCCTAAACATTATTACACTTACGTAATAATATCCTTAAGTGGCAAGATATATATGATGAATTGATGATGCATGATGCATGCTATAGAAAATTAATATTGATGAAGTCTAGGGTTTGATGGAAGCAAAAAATCTAGGCGATGAAATTGCTATTAGTGGCAAGTGTACACTAAGCTGTCATGGTTTATGGCTACTTCGAAAGTATACAAAATATAATAATACAATACGTTATCATATGAGAGTTGGTATTAATAATACATATTATTAATTCACAAACCGCCTAATAATAATAATAATAATAATAATAATAATAATAATAATAGTCCTTATTTTATAATATACATGAAAGATATTTGAAAGCAATTTTCATTCACTAATTAACGAACCCTAATTTTTGCTGAGAAATTAAGAATTAATTTGTTATGGATTTAAATTTTATTTAAGAATTTATTATTGATCAATAAATTATTGTATATACAAAACGAAATTCGAATTTCAACACTTACTTAAACGAAATAAATTAATCATTCAACCAAATTAATTAATAGTTTATTAGATTAATCCAATGTGCATGCATCTTAGCTTCTTGCCATTTTGCCATAAAAACTTATAGATTAATAAGTTATAATTAATGATCCAATGTGATCGATGGATCGGAGCTGGATATAATGATAATTTCTTTCTTTTATATAGTCATGATGAGTCTTATAGGATGGCTGGTGGTGGATATATATGAAGCCAATCATAGAGTTTGATATAACATCAAGAAGACAAATAATATCGATAAGAAATAAGAAAAAAACAGGAAAAAAATTGTTTTCCTATATATAGAAAAAATATACTAAAAAACAAGACATATATATAGTTAGAGATATAATTATTAATATATTTTTTTATTAATTTAAATTTTTGAAATTAGTAACTATAATATAGTATTAAAATTTTATATTCGAAAAATTTAAAATTCGATTCTTGATAAATTTTAATATATATATATATATATATATATATATATATATATATATATAATTAATTTAAAAAATATTAAAAATATAACTATTAATACTGTTTTTTTTTATTGGTTTAAACTGCACAAGTTTGTGAATAATTTTTCCTATTATGATGGTAGCCATTATCTAATTAAGGCCTATCTTTTGATTCATAACCTTATATACATGCTATAACACATGCGTGCACTTTACTAGCTTAGCTTATGCTATGATCTATTCATAAATAGTGGTCAATATAGAATTAGTACCTCTCAGTACAATAGTATTATTATTGCTTATAATCACATGCCATCCACTTGAGATTGTTCAAATAAATCATCTATCACGTGGCCTCATTGCATGCCCAATTTTAATTTCTTTTCGCATTGCTCAATATTAATATAAAGATCTAGAATTGAATTGAATTTTATTTTATTTTATTATCTTAATATTATCTAGGTATATATAATAAGTGCGTTCTGTGATATTTATTATTTTACTATGTCTATGATGACTACAAAAAGGTGTTAAACTTGATTTTTCTAAAGAAACTTTAAACTAATAATTAAGGTAAACATTTAAAAAAAATTGGAGAAATTAAAACAATTTATTTATGCTAGAAAAATAAAGAGAAGATAAATGTTAGCATATTCTCTATATATGTTAAAATATACATGAGTTAGATTTTCTGAGTTTAAAAAAATCGATCATCATAGCAAACAAAAATTAAATTATATTTAAAAATTAAAATAAATTTTTGTTTATATTTATAAATACTAAAAATCCACAAACACTAAAATTTTAAACCCATACAATAAATAAATAAAAAAATAAAAATCCTTTTATAAAATTAATTTGGTTTTAAAAAATAAAAATAATTAAATTTAATTAACATGAATAATTTAAAAAAAAATTTATATAAACAAAAAATATAGAATAATTATCAAAATCAATCATTGAGCATTTTAAAATGAGAGATTTTAGTCTCTTAGATTTTAAAATGAGAGACTTTAGTTTCTTAGATTTTAAAATAGATAAAACCGTCTCCAACATTTATTTTCGTTAAACGATCCAATCTCTCTCCAATTTGATTCGAAAAGTTAAGTATAAAATTGTCTCTAAAAATTTAAAAGTAATATTTAAAAATTTTAATAATTATTTTAATTAAAAGAATCAAATTAAAAGAATACTATATTATCTAACAAAAAAAGTAAATATTATGAATTATTTTGTGTATTTTAAAATTTAGTCGACTCAAATCTTCAATATTAAAAATTTTGAAGACATTTTGGGATAATTATTCAAAAATATATTACATAATTAAAATTTATAATTTTAAAATTTTCATGTAATTTTAAATTAATGTTACAATATTTAAATTAAACATCTGTAATTTATAAGATATGTTAGTGTTCATGAATACTAATAGAAATAATAGAGTTTTGTCAAAAAAAAAAAAGAAAACCATTAAAGAGAGAAAAGAGTTTTAGACATAAAAGAGACATTATGAGATGTGTTTTTTTTTTCTTTTTCTTGTAATTAGGTTTTTTTTTTTTTTTCAAGTCATGTATTATAAAATGTAAATTTGGTAATCTTCTATCCCTGTTTAAAGAAGAAAAAAAAGAGCAAAAAAACTCAATTAAGCAAATTTTATCATTTTTAATACTAATTAAACAAGTTTTTTGTCATAATTTTTTTACTAACTGTTATATATTTATTGGTGGGTCAACAATTAGCCATCACTAGACACTATTTCTTGTGCCGCGCCACCAGAAAACTGACCTATATAATATCTTGTATGACGAGTACAACAAATATTTTACAAAAATATATAATTAAACAATTCCCAATGGAATTATTTAGTGGATGTGGCAATCATTTTTGAAGTTTGGACCAGTGGAATATAAAATAAAAGTGGGGAGCATATCTAGAATTTCCAAAAAAAGATGAATAAGCCCTTAGTGCTATACACTTGGCATTATTAGACCATACAAGAGCAAAATAAATGGTGGGGCAATAGTAATAATAATCATGAGGGACAAGAGTATGTAGGGTTTCAAAAGTTGTATACCAATTACCAAATAAACCAAAACATGGGAGCCACTAACTAATAACCCTTCTTAGTGCTGTACACATGGATGGCCTAGTTTATTTCCTTGCTTGCTTCTTAACTTCATTAATTATTTTATTTTAATTAATTTTGGCCCCAAATATACACCATATACCTTATATGAAAAAAGTAGTAGTGTTTCCTGTAAGATATCAGATATGAGATAGAAAGTGAAAGAAAAGAGAAAACTGATAGAAGTTCAAAAAAAAAATGTTATTGTATTTTTTTTTTTTAATGAAAGGTAAAGATGAAATGTGCTACAATACAAGTATTTATAGTGTGCTAGTGTGATTGAGGGGTGTATTTACAGTTGGTGTTTAGTGTAACAGATTCGGAATAATTGTAACTAACTGCTAAAGTGTCATTAATAATTAACAACTCTTGTTACAGCTTCTGCTAACTGCAGAATAAAAAAGTGTATTCGTATACACTAACATGCCTCTTGGAACTAAGGGTTGTGCTTGTCTTGACACATTTCTACTTGCCTTAAGGTTCTGCTTCAAACACTCTCAATAGGTTCCTGAATTTTGAGAAAGCAGTTGCTGAGAGGGGCTTTATTAGCGTGTCTGCCAACTGATCTTGAGCTGGAATATGTTGAACAAAAATTTTCTTTTTGGTAACAAAGTCTCTGACAAAGGATTGGCTTAGTGCAAAGTGTTTAGAGTTATTGTGCAGGATTGGGTTGGCTGATAGTAGAACAACGCTTTGATTATCACAATAAACTATAGGCTTGGTAGAGTAGATGATTCCAATTTCTCCCAACAAGTTTTGCAGCCAGATGATCTCAGTCACTGCATCTGAGATGCCTCTAAATTCTGCTTCAGTGCTGCTCTTTGACATTGCAGTTTATTTTCTGCTTGCCCATGACACCAGGTTCGAACCCAGATAAATTACATAACCATTTGTTGACTTTCGGTCATCAATATCACTAGCCCAGTCAGAGTCACAGAATCCATATATTCTAAAATTGGTGAATTTACTGAACTTCAAACCATGCTGTAAGGTGCCTGCTAGATACCTGAGGATTCTTTTGACAGCTTTCCAATGGGATTCAAGTGGGTTATGAAGAAATTAAGCTACTTTATTTACTGAGAAGGAGATTTCCGGTCTAGTGATTGTGGCATATTGTAGGCCACCTACAATGGACCTGTACAGTGTAGGGTTGTTGAAGGTAGTGTCACCAAAGGCAGAGAGTTTTAGAGATGAGGTCATGGGAGTTGGCACCGATTTTGCACCGTTCATTTCAGCCTTCTTCAGCAGGTCTCTGATGTACTTGGTTTGTTTTAGTGTAACTGTTCCTGTGGAGCTTCTGCATACTTCAATCCCAAGGAAGTAGTGCATTTCACCAAGATCTTTTAGGGAGAAGGTGTTGTGTAGTTGCGCCATAACGGTTGTAATTTCACTCTCAGAGGTTCCAGTGACTAGTATATCGTCCACGTAGACGAGGATGTAGGTGGATGAGGCTGGTGTGAGTCTTGTGAATAGGGATACATCGGATTTTGTGCTTGTGAAGCCAAAGCGGTGAAGGGCAGCACTCAGCTTTGTGAACCATGCCCTTGGAGCTTGTTTGAGCCCATAGAGCGATCTTTGGAGCTTGCAAACTTGCCGAGTGTTGGGGGATACAAAACCCTCTGGTTGTTGCATGAATACATCTTCATAGAGGTCACCATTCAGAAATGCATTATTGAAGTCGAATTAGCGAATTTTCCATCCCTTGGCAAGAGCAATGCTTATCATAGCTCGAACCGTTGAAGGCCTGACTACTAGGCTGAATATTTGGTCGTAATCGACTCCTTGCTTCTGGTGAAATCCTTTTGCTACAAGCCTGGCCTTATATTTTTAAATGCTGCCATCAGGGTTCCTTTTTTACTTTGAACACCCATTTGCAACCTATGGGAGTTGAGTGAGCTGAAGGATCAACTAACCGCCAAGTGTTGTTCCTTTGTAGAGCCGAGTACTCTTCCTCCATGGCTTCTCTCCAATGTGGGGTAGCAAGGGCTTCTGCAATAGATGTTGGGAGAAACTGATCTGCAGAATTTTCATTGGTAGAGGCCTAGGTGGCAGCGAGTGCTTTCGGCTTGTAAATGCCACTTTTGCTCCAGTTTGTATTGGATGGGTGTTCTTAATTGTGGGTGGTGGAGCTCCAATGGAGTGTGCATCAGGTTCAATTTCTACTTGCAATGGCACAGTGTCATGGGACTCTGCAGATTTAATGGTGTTAGTGGTTGTATCATGATCAATGACTTCAACAGATGCAGTTGGTAATGAATTCGATATAGCATTGATATTAGTGGAAGGTGTATCATGAATGTCTATGCATGGGTTTTCATAAAATGTGAAAGTAGTGGGTGGGTGAGGTTTGATCTGATTGAGTTCGGTGTGGGGTATTGAATAGAGTGGAGTAAGGGAATTCGTGCTCCCTACAGATCACATTTCTTGACATGTAGATCCTGACTGAAGGGGATATGCATTTGTAGTCTTTGTGGTATCGGCTGTAACCTAGAAATATGCATTTTTGAGATTTGTGGTCAAACTTGTGTTTGTTGTAAGGTTTCAGCAGAGGATAACATGTGCAGCCAAATGGTTTTAAGTGATGGTAGTCATGGGTGGTGTTGAAGAGGATTTCTATAGGAGTTTTGAAGTTGAGGACCTGGGTTGGTAAGCGATTGACAAGGAAGGTTGCAGTTAGGATGGCTTCGTCCCAAAAGGAGAGGGGTAAGGATGCTTGAGAGAGTAAGGTGAGACAGGTTTCGGTTAGATGTCTGTGTTTACGCTCAACACACCCATTTTATTGGTGTGTGTGAGGACAGGTTAGTCTATGTTGGATACCCTGGGTTATAAGAAACTGGTTGAAGGATTTTGAGAGGTATTTTCCACCATTGTCAGTTTGAAGAGCTTTGATTTTGTGGCCAGTTTTATTCTCAATCGTGATTTTATACTGGCAAAATGCTGAGAAGGTTTGGAATTTTGCTTGCAGCAGATAGGTACATGTGTATCTGTTGTGAGCATCTATGAAGCAGGTATAGTATCGGTAGCCAGACTTGCTAGAAGAGAGGGCTGGCCACCAAAGGTCTGAGTAGATAAGTTCTAAGGGTGTGGTGTGTTGTGTTTGGGATTGGGAGAAAGGAAGTTGATGTATCTTGTTTATGCAGCAGGGTTCACATGGTGTATTGGTAAAGCTATTAGTCTGAGGTGGATGAATATTGAGTTTGGCTAGAACAGATTTGGTGATTTTGGTGGATGGGTGGCCAAGGTGCTTGTGCCAAAGCTCTAGGGTGTTGGTGGTGTGTGTATTCTGGTTGGCTAAGGTTTGAGTTGTGGTTTGGACAGTTAGGCAAGAGGGGCTGCTGTTTGGTGAATGCTGACAAGGGAAATTGACAAGCTTAAGGGTGTTTGGTGTAGTACTTGAGTTATGTTGCAGGCTAGAGGAATCAGAGGTAGTGCTATTTGGAGTTTTAAGAATGCAGGAATTGTTCAATGCAGTGTTAGAGATGCATGAAGAATTATTTGAAGATGTGATGATGGTGCAGTTCAGTGGAGGATCAGCAGTGTTACAAAAAGGAGCTCTTTTATTGAATTGAGAGGTAAATGTATCAAAGTTTACAATTACATTGTTTGCACTATCTTTTTCATTATTCTTTTTGACATTTGTACTGTCAGCAGACTCACTACTGCTATTACTTGCTAATTTGCTGCTATTGGCAACATGCCTTTTGACACTATTTACAGTGCTATGAACAGATTTGCTAACACTATCAACACTATCAACAGACTTGCTTTTGCAAACTGCTTCTGGTATGCTTTTATTTGACTTTTGCTCTTCTTTTTCTGAATCATAACAGTCTTGTTTTCTTTCCTTTTTCTTTGAATAAACTGCATTTTTTACTCCTTCTTTTTCATTACATTTGCACAAATTCTCTTTTCAGCATTGGATGCCTTTTCTTTCTCAACTTTCAAGATTGGCCTTTGAATTTGAATATCATCAAATTTGTACAATCCATTTCTAATTTTGCCTTGCAGCAGGATCTTCTTGGATTCCTGACATTTTACAGCACATAGGTAAGGCCAGAACTCAAAGAACACTCCATTGTCTAATGCAAACTTTGATATACTAATTAGATTTTTTGAAATGGTGGGACATAAAGCAAATTTTGGAGTTTGAAAATTTTGTTTGACATAGATGCATGAATGATAGACCTTCCAATATTAGCAATGTTCATACCTTTTCCATTACCTCCAAACACCTGTTCAGGTCCCTGATATTCTGAACTGTTGATTAAGTTTATTTGGTCGAATGTGACGTGATGAGAGGCGCCTGAGTCCGGGTACCATCCTGGATCTAACCCTGGAGTAGTGAGCAGTGCTTGGGGGTTTTGATTTACTTGTTGAGGTTGAGCTTGTGGTCTGTATGGCTGAGATTGGGAGGATTATGGTTGATAGAAGGCTTGAGCTTGCTGATTTTGCTGGTGAAAGCCATCATTGGGTGGTGGAGGTCCACTGGTCGAGTGTTGAAACTCTGGGTTTTGGTAATTTTGGTTGAACCGGTGATAGCACTGCCACACGGTGTGGCCTATTCTTCCACACAGTTGGCACTGGGGTTTGTTGTTCTGCCACCAAGAACGTCCTCCTCTGAAGCTTCTTTCCCTGCCTCTTCGACCACTATGTCCTCTGCCATAGTCCCTTGAGTAGCTCTCATAGGGCGTTTCCGTTTGATATTCCACATCTTCTCTGCTTGAATCTGGTTTCTTGTGCACTAGGTTTGCATGCACCATGTTTAAGTCTGTTTTATGGAATCTTTCATTTACTTCTTCCTGAGCTAGCAACTGTGACTCTAATTCGTGAATAGACATGTGATCAGATCTTCCATTGACCATAGTGATAAAGGCACTAAATTCTTCGTCCAATCCTCTAAGTGTGCACTCAAAATACTCGTCTTTGGTTAGAGGAGCTCCAAGAGAAGAGAGACAATTTGCTACCTTATTGATCTTTGCGATGAATTATGTGGCTGATGAGCCATGCTTTTTGATTGTTTTTAGCTGAGTCTTCAGCAATTTTATCTTCGACTTCATTCTAGCTGTGAAATGTTCTTCAAGAACCTCCCAGATCTGGAAGGCATACTCATATTCAACTACATTGTTTACGAAAAATTCATCCATTGCAGACAACATCCACGCTACCAGACATTCGTCTTTTTGCTCCCATTCCTCAAATTCTTGTGAGACTTTATCTGCGGCTTGATCTTCTACTGTGTTGTACTTTCTTGGAATTGAATTTGCTATGATGTGACTTTGTAATTGGTTGGCTTTGATGCAGGCTAGGGCTTGGCGCTTCCAGGCTTTGAAATTGTCTTCGTCCAGTTTGATTGTTGCTGGAAAATTGGCAATTGAGACCATGGTTGGAGCTGATCGATTTTGCGGTGCGGAAGGGGCGTGATCCATGGATCAAAACGAGAGCTCTGATACCATATAAGGTATCAGATATGAGATAGGAGGTGAAAGAAAAGAGAAAACTGATAGAAGAGAAGTTTCACAGGAAAAACTGTTATTGCATTTCTTGTTAGTGAAAGATAAAGGTGAAGTGTGCTACAGTACAAGTATTTAGAGTGTGCTAGTGTGATTGAGGCGTATATTTACAGTTGGTGTTTAGTGTAACAGATTCGGGATAATTGTAACTAATTGAGAGTAACTAACTGCTGAGGTGTCATTAACAATTAACAACTCTTGTTACAGCTTCTGCTAACTGCAGAATAAAAAAGTGTATTCGTATACACCTATGAAGCACGGACACTTTGCTGAGTTGCCGTGTCTGCGTGTCGGACACATTTCGGACACGACACTCGTCCGACACGCGTGTCTGTTATGTCCAAACCGTATCTCAATAAAAAATAAAAAATTTTTCTCCGGATACACTTGAACACACCTAAATACCATCACGTGTCAGCGTGTCCGGTCTTATTCTTAATATATGTTCTTAAAATAAATTTAGATATAGTATATATTATTATTTATTAAAATAGAAAATATTTTAAATACTTGATATAATTAAAATAAGACATTAAAAATAATTTAAAAAATTAATTTATATTTTAATATCAATAAAATTTTAAAATTCGCGTATCGACGTGTCCCATATCGTGTCGTATCCCATGTATCTGTCAGTGTCCTCATAGGTATACACTAACATCTCCAATGCTAAGTAGTGAATGAAATTCATGCATGCTATCCTCTTTCAATCAACTAGCTAGGCAAATATATCTCATATTTTGTGATCAATCATTGTTAATGACAGGATTTCAATTCTTTGTAACATGATCTCTGATAATATATAGTAATACATTATAAGGGATAATTATGCATGCGTTGTTTTATGACCATTTTAAACCTTGTTTAGCCATACAATTAAGGTGTAATAATTGGATTAATTTAATTTATAAATTTTCTCTTAAGTTGCACAGGTGTTAATTTCAAGTGATTAATATGGATAGCACTAGTGCACGCGCGTCAATTGCTGGTGCACTATATACGATGCATGCATGGATGGAAAATTGAAACCAATAATTGCAGTTTCTAGAATTATCGTTATATACTTTTGCATAATAGTTAAATAAATTAAACATTGCTAATTGCGGCCTTGCATTCTTCTTTTAGGGTGTGTGTGGTTCAAGTATTATTTTATTATAAAGAATTTATTTTTATAGAAATCAAAGATATCAAAGAAAAAGGTGCGTGGAAATTAAAATGATGGTATTTTGATTTCTTGAAATCAAACTTACTTAGGAATAGCTTTTCAAATTTTAAACCAAATATGAGAATATGATATTCCTATCTTAAAATTTCTAAAAATTATTTATAATTCTTCCAACCACACACAATCTTACCCTTAGTTTAACTTTCTGAATCTCATGCAAATTGCAGCAAAAAATCTAAAAAAGAAAGACTTGCGCATTTCTGTTGCAAGATACAATAACACCCGTGAATATTATCATTTTGAGTTGGATAATAATAATTTGTATTCACATTTATAAAAATTTATATATAAAATACATAATTTTTATCTATATTTATCATTCTGCACTTATATTTTATATTCAGTTGTCTCCCTATATAGTAAGTTAACATTTTTTTTTCTATGATATTTCTCAATTTACCAAACTAAACCAAATACTAATATTTCATAATATCTCACCTAACTTCACCCCTATATCTAGTACTGCATTACTAAGCTAAGTGTTCTAATACGTTATATATACAAGATTTAATTTGAAGTGCTTAAACAGACAAGTGAGTTAATTATATGTTTACTCGACTAACTTGATGGTTAAGTTAACATTTTTACTATTTAGTAAATCCTCTCGTTTCAATGCTTTTTCAATTTTGAATTTGTTTGTATGATTATTAATATGGTATTAGAGTCTTGTAACTCTGCATTTAGTTATTTAGAGCAAATTGTACTGAATTATAATAATAACCCTTCATTAACATGTTCATTTAAAAAGAAACCTTAACAGTAATCTGCAATGACAAACAATAATAATAACCTGTAATTAAGAAGTCAAGAACGGCAACATATTAGTGACAGTTAGTTTTTTTTTTTTTTGGGTGTAGTGACAGTTACTTTTGGGTAATATATGAGTATTTTCTTCCTTTTCCTTTTGTGGTTTGGACAGACAGCATTTTTAGGTTAAAATGTATCTTTTTCTGACCCCAATACAATGAATTGGGCCAATGTACTCATGAGAAACAAAAGCCCATAAGTGTTTTGACAAAAAGCCCATAATCCACTGAAACTAAAAAAACACCGATGCTTCTCTGTTTTCATCTTCACCAAAAAAAAAACCCTAACTTTTCTCACCCTCAGACTCGAGAACGTGTCTCTCCCTCAGTCACACTCGCCGGCGTCTCGTCGTTCGTCTCGCGGCCTTCCTCGTCGTCTCACTCGAGTCTCGTCCCTGGGATCCTCGTCGCCTGCGGGGGGTCGCCGTCGCTCGTCGTCCTCTGGTGAGTCCCTGCATCATCGCTTCCTCTGTTCTCTCTTTTCCAGGTTTCCCTTCTCCCTGTATTTTGAGATGTTTTTGAATTGCTAATCAATTAATTTGCCTTTTGGCTGATCTAAATGTTGCTGTAAATGACTAAACTAGGATTTGTTGAATTTGTTGCTGAAAATCTCACTGAGCTAGTTTGTTGGTTGATGAAAATCATCACTGAGTTGAATTTGTTGCTCATTATCATCACTAAACCTCGAATTTGTTGCTGTCTTGCTGAACTAATCACTTGGCTAAATTTTTTGTTGCTGTAAATCATCTTTGGAGCTAAATTTTTTGTTGCTGAAAATGATCATAGTTGAATTTGTTGTTGAAAATTATCAATGAGCTGAATTTGTTGCTGTAACTGTAAGAATAGATTTGATTCTTACATAGGAAGTATTGATTTGGTATAATTAGTTGAATTAGTTTTTAATTAGTTTGTTAAATTATTGATGGACCGAGTAACAATGCAATGGAAGATATAGATGCAAATCAAAATGAAGGCAATGTTGGTCAAACTCCAAATTTGTTTGATGAAGATATAAATGCCGATTTTGAGATCACTCCTTCGACTTGATTTAGTTATTGTGTTGTGTTTTGCTCTCTTCATTTAAATTGAGAAAGTATTTTGTACTAGTTACTAGTTTCTTTTTCTATTTTTGCATCATTACTTATGTTTAAGAATTGATACTTGTTTGTTATTAATGTGTTTGTGAAGACATGCTTTTGAATTTTTAATTTTAAGCTTATTTTTTGTAATTTTATATTAATATTTAATTGTGACTGGGTCAACCGGTCCAACATGTGACCCACCGGCTGAACCGGTGACCCAGTCGTATGACCAAATCGATTACCGGTTCGGTTCTGATAAGTATCACGGCTTCACCTCTGCTGTGGCGAGTGGCGACAATCACATTTTGAATGTCATTGCAGTCATCAGATAAGGTAAGATAGTTAGATTTGGTCATCTAAATTAAAATGAATTAGGTTTCTTGGTATTGGAGGATATCCCTTCAAATTTTGGGTTCATGTGGTTTTCGTTTTTGGGTTCTTAATTCGTTTGTTTACTCTTTTAAGATCTTGGTATTTCACTATTTTGAATTCTTGGGTCACCTTTCTTCAATATTCTTCTTCAAGTTGGAGTTTCTTTTGACCAAAAATAGAAAATAAAGGAAGAAGAAGTTGAATTTTGAGCACAGCAAATTACTGAGCATACAATCATAAGCGGAAAGGAATTAGACAAATTCAACATTAGCATAGAAGTAGAAGTAGAAGATGGAGTTTTTTCCTGAAGAAAGCAAGCACCTTCATGAAGATTGTTCCACTTTGATTGTGGTATGTATCATTCCCTGGGTTTAGCTTTTCACACAACTGTCTCTAAATGTTTCTATTTTGCTAAAAGAGGCATTAACTTTAAGTTAATATCTGTATGTGAAATGGTGGGGTTATCTTAATTTTCTAACACATTAACTTGGTGTTTTTTCTGCCTGTAAGCCTGCATTGTCGATTGGGAATGTGGGGCAGCTAGCTGCAGACCTTTTGATATCATCAATGGATGCAGAGAGAGTTGGGTATTTGGATGATCCTTATGTTCTGCCCTGTGTTGGGAATGATGCTTATGGACCTTCTCCTCAAGGAATTCTTGCCCTTCCTCTTGAAGGTGCTCTTTTTCTTTGAATGTTTGGCATTTTTTTTGTAACTTGTGTATAATCTATTATCTTATCATTTGTTTTAATGGGGTTTGCAGCTTATGAGTCCTCTTCCAGTGCTCTCACTATCCTCCAACAGAGGTCCCCTATAGTTAAGGTATCACTTTATTAGCCTGAGGCACCATTTGTTTTGTTCCTTTCCTTTACTTTATCTAACATTGCGTGCCTGAGTTTGATTCTGATTTTAGGTTATTGTCAAGTTATTTTTTTTATTATCATGTGAATTGTTCCTCACTCATAAACTAAGAGAGAGTGTGTTTTTCCTGAGTGAAATTGGTATGTGGACAAGCTCAGGCTTTATTGTGTTTTGTTTTTGCTTATATATTTTAGCCCTCACCCCCTTTTTGTTAATGTGTGTTCAATGTTGGACGAGTTTTGTTATCCTTAATGCTTGACTTGACATTAGTAGTAATGGAATATGAATGGAGAATTGTTACTAAATACATAGTCATTTGAATAGGGAAGGATCTTAGAGTTTGCAAAAGACTTGGCTGATTTTGTTGCTGGTAGTGGAAAGAAGCATGTTGTTATTCTTTCCAGCTTAGATTTCAGAATGTGGCAAAATGTTGACATGTCAAGGTGAGACATGAATATGTTGAAATTGTATATTTGATACCTATTTATCATTACAATATTAAATTCATTCACTTTTGTGATTGTAACTTTTCTACCAATTATAACTTAAGAAGTTAAGACTTCAGAGTATAGCCTTTGTCACTTTGGCAATCTTGTAGAATGTATGAATCTAGCTTTGTATAGGATGATTTGCAGTATAATTTTCCATCTGACAGAACTATTGGTTGTTATATTAGTGGTTTGCAGATGTATTATGTCTCCAGTGCCAATATCGATGGAATGGATGAAAATTGTGAACAGCTTGGGTGGAAGAAACTAAAGGAGTATGATCCCTCTCAAAAGCACTGGAAATATCTCAGCGATTTAGCTGAAGGAAATATAACACGGGAAGATATTCTTTCCGATGAAGATGAACAAGAAGAAGAAAACTATTATGCTAGCTTGCCGTTTGCTGCACTTTTCTCTTTTCTCAAGGTAAACATGTGGAGCGCAGTTCACTTCAATGATAAGCTTTAGTTGTTGATACTCTTATAACTTGTATGTAACTATTTCAACAAGGAATGAGAAACGGAAATCAGATCAACATTCTCATCATGCAAAACATAAGAAAGCATTGATATGGATAATGAATATGTGATTATAAGGAGTGTTTTTCTTTTAATGTAACAGGCTAAAGGCTTGAAGGTGACATGCTTGCTATGTTACTGCTCAGAAGGGGACAACATATCTGATGCCTTTCAGTTAGCCGAGGCTGTAAGCAAATTTCTAAAGCTAAGTCACCCTACATCTGCTTCTGGTGAGCCTTTCTTTATCTTTTTCTAATCAGAATCTTTGTTAATCTAACTAATTCACTAATCACTATTTTCCCAGCTAATTATAATAAATAATCCTTCCTAATTCCTATGCTGACGACTAACTAATATCTTGGATAATTGTGTTTGAGGAATTGAAGGTGAGAAATGGCGAGTTCCACTTTCTTGGAGGACACTATATGGACCACCCCCAGATGTTTCCATGTTCTAAAGGCTACATTGATTTAGTGTAATTTGTATCACAATGCTTTTCTTTTTCTTAAAAAAAGAAAAATTATGATGACCTAAACTTTTTATATGTAAGAGGTTTTATCTTTTTTTCATTAATTAATGTAGGAAAAGCATATCTCATTTTTTAAATTTTGGAGGACTCAGATCCGTCCCTGATTAAGAGTAACGACAATTTTAGAATTCCTTATACTACAAAGTTCGTAAAACTCATCCCCTCTTCTATTCTTAATAAAGAAAGAGCATGTTGCCTCCCTCCAAATTAATGCATAAATTCAACATTGATTATTACATTCACTTGAAAAATACTCAGCAATTAATGTGTCAAAACTCAACTTTTTTTTATTGGTTGCATGTCACATAAAATCAACCTATGTTGTGTGCACGAAGCAGTATAGTTGCAGCTGAAAACCATCAAAGACTAACTAATTAATATAGAATTATAGATTATTAACAGATAATAATTAATATAGAATTATAGATTATTAAAACAAGCCACAATCTTCATGTTCAGACTCTTTAGTTATACTATCACTTACTCCTTCCATTTTAAATTAATTGTCATGTTTAATCTTTTTATACATTAGAAATCAATATATGTAAAGTAAGTCATAATTAATTTGTCACAATTCTTCTCCTTTTTTAATTGAAGCACCTTTACTATACCCATCCACATGTATGTACTATTATCGTTCATCACAATTATTATTATAGAAATCGACATTATTATCCCATTTAATTTAGTGGAGTTTAATCAGATTAAACACGTGGGATCACGAAGCCGAAGATGCTCTTCCTTATTAGATTAATGATCTTATACTATTTAATTTTTAATTCTTTTAATCGTTCTAATTATTGTACTATACTACTTGATTGGCGCTCGTCTTTAGGGGTGTCCGTGGATCAAATCGGATCGGATCGGATATGGCTGAAAATTCGATTTGCACAATTTTCATCGGATCGGATATGATATCCGTACTTTTTAGTGCCGGATCTGATCCGCACATTTACGGATCGGATCGGATCGAATATCGGATATATCTGCATAATTAAACCTTCTCTTTTTAATCATATTTCTATGTAAAAGAATTCGATAAAAATATTTCTTTCATACTTTTAAACTTATTTATTCCTAAAATATTTTTAATCAAACTCTCTTAATAACAAAAATAAAATAATACAATATATGAATAATAATTACTAACTAAAACATACAAACAAGTAAATATAATACCAAATATATATTTATTTATTTATTTATTATTATAGTGCGGATTGCGGATTGGATACGCGAATGTAGAGCAGATATCCGCGATCCGATCTACAAAGGGTGCGGATCGGATCGTATCCGCAATTTTCAGATCGGATGCGGATATTTACTACGAATCTGCAGATACGATCCGATCCATGGACACCCCTACTCGTCTTCTTCTTCTTTTACTTTTATTTATTTATTTATTTTCTTGGACAATTTCCTAACACCCCTGACCCCACCATGTGAAATGTGATGTCCAGAACCAGCATGATTAAGAAAGAGACGGTCTAATTAATTAAAAAACATGTCGACATCGATTAATGTAATAAAAATGTGAAAAAAATAATTATCTACCTATCTATCCGTATTATTATAATATATATTAAAGTTCTTTGCTACTATTGCATGTGGCATGTGCTCTCTGTTAAAGCTTTACATTATCCTTCATTTCCCATTTATTTCATTGTATTCTTTTATTATATTATATATATGCGATGTAACATTATTTTAAAATTTATTTCATTTGCTGTTAATGTTGTTTATTTACTTAGTATTACCTTCACTATTTATATTATGATTATATATGATGTTATAAAAGTCTCCGGCTACCATATATTGCCATGTGGCATTTTCTCATAATTTACACTTTCAAGTTATCAAAATAAAAAACATAAAAATATGATCAAACTAAAATTTTTTGTATGTTCTGAGAGCAAATGAATATTTTATTTTTATGTCATTTAATTTATTTCGTTATATTTTGATGTTAGCTATTTTAAATTTAATATTTAATATTTTAGGAGTTAAAATTTATTAAGATTTAGAATATATAGTTTATAAGTTAATATTAAAGGTTTTATTTTGTTAATATTTTAAAATTTAAATTAAAATAATAATAATATTATAATATTAATATAAAAGACAATAATTAGAGTAAACAAGAATTCCTCTAATTAAACCTGCAGTTGTGTTGTGTGGGTGAATTTTCATCACGAAAAAGCATTACGTCTCTGATGCTCTAAATTAAATCTTCATAAATCTAATAGATCCAAAAATTGCTGTGAGTTTTCCTTTTCTTAATCTTGTTTTCCCTTGTATTACACCTAGCTTCTTTCAAAACACCATTCTTAATTAGTAGTTTACTTTTAACGACTTTGAGGTTTACGTTTGTCGACATAACCAACGTTCATGTAAAACTTTATTATAATAAAAAATATTTTATGTACATTAATTTTTAGGTACTACATCAAAACTTTTTTAATTTGAAATAACATAGTTAAAAAATTAAAATACTAAATATATATTTTTATATGCAGTAATTAATTAATAATTAATTTTTATTGTACAGTTAGTATAATTGACCATAATATTATCATAATTGACAAATCAATTATCTGTGTGTGAGCAGTAGACGCTCTAGATAATTTCTTTTTAAAAATGATATAAAATATAAATTTTTAAAAAATTAATATTTTTTGCTAACAGTATAATAATTAACACATTAAACATTTGATATTTTATTATCAATGTTTATATATACATACAAGATAAATTAGACGCTGATGCTATTTTACAAATAATTTTTGGTAATAATTGTTCATATCCTGTCCCAACGATTAAGACCCAGGGTCCAAGTAAAAAGGTCCAACCCAAAGGGTTGACCTCACCTTTCACCAGATCAGCCACTACGAAGTCGGTACTCGTCACGACTTGCTCTAAAGAAGTGGGGAACGAAGGGTTAGCTGGCAGATAAGCACTCATTTGAATGAGTAACTGCCCCTAGAATCTCTCTAACCACTTCCACGAGCCATATCTTAACTTCCCTAAGATAAAGGGACGGTTAACACCTTAGAAAAATGGCACTACTCCAACGGTGGTTATTGGTTCACCACTATAAATACACTGACACCCCTCAGGTATCTCTAAGTCCCAATACTCTCTAGACCTGCTAACACTCTTGCTGACTTAGGCATCGGAGTGTCCTTGCAGGTACCACCCCCCATTCATTTACACTCACAAGTCGGACGGAGGCCCCCAAGGCGCAGACCCTCTCAAAGGCTTCCTCCCTTAGACGATTGGGCCAACCAACGCCATCCAGCCCATTAATCTCCGGTTACCTACCGAAACATTGGCGCCGTTGCCGGGGACCCGAGAGATCAACCAGTGATGGCGGACAGATCCCCTGAGGAGGGTCATATGGAAACAGATTCTGAACAAGAGAATCTGGATACCGGAAATAATGACGCGGACCTAACCCTCCATCAGGAAACCAACGATCAACACAAAGAAGGAACCTCCGGAGTCAAAACCCCGAAGGTGAATTCCTCAAAAGGCCGTGAGTCAGAGAAGGACGGACAGTCCCACGCAACTGAGCTTATGGGATTAGTCCATGTCCACCAAAGTCGTTTGGAACAACTAGAACAGGAACGGGAGCGACAAAGGGAGATAGAAAAGCACCTAAAAGAGGAGATGGATCGGCGAAAAGAATTAGAGGAAAAACTCTTAAAGTTAGAATCCTCCCTCAAAGGTCGGAACTCTCGTGACAGTAGAGAAGAGTCGCCCCTAGGAGGGGAAGATCCTTTTAGTGAGGACATAATGAGGGCAAAAGTTTCGAGAAACTTTAGAAGCCCCGATATGGACCTCTACGACGGAACCACTGATCCAAAGCATCATTTGAGCAATTTTAAAAGTCGGATGTATCTGGCTGACGCTTCTGATGCTACGCGATGCAAAACTTTTCCGACAACCTTGTCAAAAGCAGCGATGAAGTGGTTCGACAGGCTCCCCCCGAGGTCGGTTACCAGTTTTGAAGACCTCTCAAGGAAATTCTTGATGAGGTTCTCTATCCAGAAAGATAAAGTAAAACATGCACCAAGCCTCCTGGGAATAAATCAGGAGGTCGGAGAATCCTTACGAGCCTATATGAAAAGGTTCAACAAAGCATGTTTAGAGATTCAAGACCTGCCTACTGAGGCAGTCATAATGGGGTTAGTCAATGGGCTCCGAGAAGGTCCTTTCTCACAGTCCATATCCAAAAGACACCCCATCTCTCTAAGTGATGTACAGAAAAGAGCTGAAAAGTACATCAACATGGAGAAAAATGCCAAGTTGAGAGACTTGAGCTGGCGACCTGGGCACCCTCCCTCAACAAAAGAGAGGGAGAGGGAAACCAAGAAGAAGGAAGAACTCGGTCTCGATAGACCAAGAAAATATCACTCTTATACTCCTCTGAAAGTTTCTATAGTGGATGTATACAGAGAGATTTGTAACACCGAAAGGCTGCCACCCCCCAGACCCATTAAAAATAAAAAAGGGGGGAGCCGCAGCGACTACTGTGAGTACCATAAAATATATGGTCACTCCACAAATGACTGCTACGACCTCAAAAATGTGATAGAAAAGCTGGCTAGAGAAGGTCGGCTTGACAGATATCTCATAGAGAGGCCGGACGGCCATGGGAAGAGAAAGCGAGATGATGTGGATAGAAGAGACCCACCACTGCAGACTCCGGAGAGACATATCCATATGATCTCAGGGGGGTTCGCGGGAGGGGGACTCACCAAATCCTCTCGCAAAAGACACCTCAAGAGAGTCTACCAGGTCGGAGGAGAGTCATCCGATCTCCTAACCATTTCATTTACAAAAGAAGATGGGCAAGGAATAATCCCTGGACACGATGATCCAGTGGTAATAACTATGATCCTAGCAAATGCTCATCTCCACAGAACCCTAGTAGACCAAGGAAGCTCAGCGGACATTCTTTTTAAGCCCGCTTTCGACAAACTAGGGTTGGATGAGAAAGAATTAAGAGCCTACCCCGACACCTTATATGGACTAGGCGACACGCCAATAAAGCCACTAGGATTTTTGCCCCTCCACACCACCTTTGAAAAAGGGGAAAAATCAAAAACTCTGAGCATAGACTTCATAGTCATCGATGTAGGGTCAGCATATAATGCTTTAATTGGCAGAGCCACCCTTAATCGACTCGGAGCGGTGGTATCCACTCCTCACCTTTGTATGAAATTCCCGACCTTAGCAGGGATAGCAACGGTAAGGGGAGATCAGAAATTGGCAAGGAAATGCTACAATGAAAGCCTAAACCTGAGAGGAAAAGGCAGAGAAGTTCACACAGTAGAGCTCGGAGGCACAAGGGCCAAAGAAAAGCTGCGTCCACAACCGGGAAGAAGAACAGAGGAGATACAGGTCGGCGAAGAGGAGGGAAAAAATACTCACATAGGGGCCAACCTAGGGGAAACCCTAAAACAAGGGTTGACTAAGCTCCTAAAAGATAACTCCGATCTCTTCGCCTGGAAAGCCTCCGACATGCCTGGGATAGACCCCGAGCTCATGTCTCATAAGCTCTCGGTTTACCCGGGGTCCCGACCTATACAACAAAGAAGACGCAAGCTCGGCCCAGAACGAGCCCTAATAGTAGAAGAGCAAGTACAAGCGCTCTTAGAAGCCGGCTTCATCAGAGAAGTCAAGTATCCAACATGGCTAGCCAATGTAGTGCTAGTCAAAAAACAAAATGGTAAATGGAGAATGTGTGTCGACTATACCGACTTAAATAAGGCCTATCCCAAGGACCCTTATCCACTGCTAAGTATTGACACCCTGGTAGACTCCAGCTCGGGGTATCAATACTTGTCATTCATGGACACCTACTCGGGGTATAACCAAATTCCGATGCATGAGCCAGACCAGGAGAAAACATCATTCATCACGCCCAGAGCTAATTTTTGCTACGTGGTCATGCCGTTTGGATTAAAGAATGCAGGGGCCACATACCAGAGGCTGATGAATAAGGTGTTTGCCTCTCACCTTGGAAGCTTAATGGAAGTGTACGTCGACGACATGCTGGTAAAGACCAAGAAAGAAGTCAATCTCTTGGCAGACCTCTCACAAGTCTTCGACACCATAAGGTTACACGGGATGAGACTAAATCCCTCAAAGTGTGCCTTCGCAGTAGAGGCAGAAAAATTCCTAGGGTTTATGCTAACACAAAGAGGGATTGAAGCTAATCCCGACAAGTGTAGAGCTATCCTGGAGATGAAAAGCCCGACCTGTTTAAGAGAGGTCCAGCAGCTGAACGACCGACTTGCAACCCTCTCCAGATTCTTGGCAGGATCAGCACTAAAATCCCTTCCACTGTTCTCCTTATTGAGAAAGGGATGTCAATTCGAATGGACTCCGGAATGCGAGGAGGCGTTCCAAGAGTTCAAAAGATTCTTGAGCCAACCTCCTATTCTGACCCGACCTATAGCTGGGGAAGACCTCGTCCTATACTTATCTGTAGCAGACAAGGCCGTCTCGTCGGCCCTGATAAGAGAAGACGAGGTCGGACAGCACCCAGTATATTTCATCAGTAAAGTTCTACAAGGCCCTGAGCTAAGGTACCACAAACTAGAGAAGTTTGCCTACTCCTTAGTAATGGCCTCACAAAGGCTACGACCCTACTTCCAAGCTCACACAATAAGAGTCCGCACGAACCAACCCATGAAGCAAATCCTCCAAAAGACGGATGTTGCAGGGAGAATGGTTCAATGGGCAATAGAGCTCTCCGAGTTTGACTTGAAGTATGAAACTCGGACGACGATTAAAGCCCAATGCCTCACCGACTTCATCGCAGAATATGCATGAGACCAAGAGGAGAAACCAACTACATGGGAACTCTATGTAGATGGATCCTCAAACAAAACAGGAAGCGGTGCAGGCATAATACTGGTGGATGAAAGAGGAACCCAGATAGAGGTCTCTCTCAAGTTTGAATTCCCAGCTTCAAATAATCAGGCAGAGTATGAAGCCTTGATTGCTGGGTTGAAGCTGGCGGAAGAAGTCGGTGCTACAAAAGTGATGATATATAGCGATTCGCAAGTAGTGACCTCCCAGATAAGTGGAGAGTATCAGGCAAAGGACCCAAATATGAAAAGGTACTTGGAAAAAACTCTGGAATATCTTGGGCGCTTTGCAGAAACCGAGGTCAAACACATAACTCGGGATCTAAATAGCAGAGCAGACGCCCTATCCAAGTTGGCAAGTACCAAGCCAGGAGGGAATAACAGAAGCCTGATCCAGGAAACTCTCCAGAAACCCTCCGTAGTAAAAGAAAAAGACAAACAAGAGGAGGTCATTGAGATAGTCGGATTAAACCTCGGTTGGATGAACCCCTTGGTCGAATACATGAAATTCGACATCCTCCCCAAGGAGGAGAAAGAGGCTAAGAAGATCCGAAGGGAAGCACAACATTACACTTTGGTGAGAAATATCCTCTACAGAAGGGGGATATCAACACCATTATTAAAGTGTGTACCGACCTCAAAAACCACCGAAGTGTTGGAAGAAGTCCACAGTGGGATCTGCGGAAATCATCTCGGAGCAAAGTCACTAGCCAGGAAAGTGATCCGAGCTGGATTCTACTGGCCGACCTTGCAGAAAGATGCCACGGAATTTGTGAAAAAGTGCCAACCATGCCAGATGCATGCAAATTTCCATGTGGCTCCCCCGGAGGAGCTCATTAGTATCACTTCTCCATGGCCTTTTGCAAAATGGGGAATGGATTTGTTAGGACTTTTTCCCCAGGCGCCAGGACAAGTCAGATACCTGATCGTGGGAATAGATTATTTCACAAAGTGGATAGAAGCAGAACCATTGGCCACCATCACCGCACAAAGAAGTCGGAGGTTCCTCTACAAAAATATCATCACAAGATATGGGATACCTCATTCCATTACTACAGATAATGGAACCCAATTCACCGACTCTACCTTTAGAAGCCTAGTAGCCAGTATGAAGATCAAACACCAGTTCACCTCGGTGGAACACCCACAAGCCAATGGGCAAGCCGAGGCAGCCAACAAAGTCATACTAGCAGGGCTAAAGAAAAGATTACAAGATGCAAAAGGAGCCTGGGCCGAAGAGCTCCCACAAGTGCTATGGGCTTACAGGACAACCCCCCAATCCGCCACTGGAGAAACACCCTTCCGACTAGTTTATGGCGTAGAAGCCATGATCCCAATAGAAGTCAACGAACAAAGCCCAAGAGTGATTTTCCATGACAAAATCGGAAATATACAGGGGCATAAAGAGGAGCTCGACTTGCTTCCCGAGGTCCGAGAAGAAGCCCAGATAAGAGAAGCAGCGTTGAAACAAAGGATGACTACAAGATACAACAAAAAAGTCATTCGAAGAGCATTCACCCCAAGTGACTTGGTCTTGATCAGAAACGACATTGGAGTCAACAAATCAGGAGAAGGAAAGCTCGCTGCAAACTGGAAAGGACCATACAAAATCGATGAGGTCTTAGGAAAAGGATATTAAAAAGTGACCGACTTAGACGGCACCGAGTTACCAAGGTCGTGGCATGCTTGTAATATGAAAAGGTACTATAGCTAAAAGCGAACTCTACTCCATGATGTACTCTTTTCCCAACTTCATGATTTTTTCCCAAAACCAAAGGGTTTTTTCTGGAGAAGGGTTTTTAACGAGGCATCATAGTAGGGACTAAGGGAAACAGACTGTCCAAGCCCTTAGTAGCAATGAAGTACCTCCCCAATTAATAAAAATCTTTTTAATATCTCTAAAATTCCTTTGTTGCTTTCTCTTTCTACGAAACGCGCCGACTTAAGCTCGACAAAACGTAAAAATCCCATGACCGACCTAAATGGTCGTCAGGATAAAACGACGAGGTACAAGTCGGTGTAAAGAGGTTATATAAGTTGATCGTAAGAAACTCGGAAACGTTCCGACTCATAAGTCGAAATAAAGAACCGAGTAGGAAAAAAAAACGAATCGCAAAAATAACCTAAGTCATAAAAACTCAATGAAACGAAATTGAGTACTAGGAATAACAAAAGAGAGGTAGGAAAAACCCAAGAAAAGATTAAAGGGATGTCCTAAAGATCCTTAAAACAAAAAGGCTCGGAAAGACAAGCCAAAGAAAAGGTTTTCCAGAAAAGATCAAGGGGAATTCGAAAAAATCGCAATCAGAAAAGCATGCACGCATAAGGTAACTTAGACCCTTATCCAAAAAGAGTATTTATTTTTTAACTTAAACCCTTATTAAAAAAGGTTATTTTAAATGTTTTGTTTATGGCCTTAAAAGGCCAAAAAATTGTTCAAACGCTGCCAAAAATAAATAAAGAGTTTAAAAAAGAGGGGACCCAAATAGCCAACAAATTACTTTTTTGCAAGAGCAGTAGACAGATCACCACCACCAGAGGCACCAGGACCGGGAAGAGAGGCATCCATAGGAGATGAAGAGGAAGTCGGAGGAACTGTAGAAGAACTCGGAGCATCCTTAGAGCGAGGAGGGGACTCTATAATTCTCTGCCCCCGAGTCTTCAATTCTGACTCGGAAATAATCTCGGGGACAGGGGGATCCACAATGGCACCATCAATGACAACTTTATCAGGATCTAAAGGGGAAAGGTCCAGGCCAGGAGCAATGACTCCGACCTGCTCCCTAAAGATCCTCCAAGCCTCCTCAGCCCCATCAGCAATAGAGTCTTCCAACTCGGTATAAGCCCTCTGAGAATTCAGCAGCTCATTTTTTACAGACACAAGATCGTTAAATAAACTTTGGTAGCTGTCTTGTGCTGTCTTCCTCAAGCCCACCTCCATGTTGCATTGGGCTTGCAATTTCCTCTCCTTCTCCCGGAGGCTATCCCTCTCCTCCTTCAACTTGGCGACTTCCTCCTTCAACTCCCTCTCCTGCTCTTGATATAAAAGAAGCCTTCCTTCCAGCTCCTCGACCCTCGAGGTCATCCCTAAAGAGCTGAGAGGAGCCTTCTCAAAAATATCTAAGAGTTTGCCACAAACCCCCGCCGCCTTGAGGCTCTCCTCAACCAGAGTGGTAAGGTGGCGCCGAACAGAAACATCATCCATGCTTATACGAGCATGGGGATAGATGTTCTTTCGGACGAATGCAAGAGCATCCGCCTTAACCTCACCAGAAGAACCAGAGTCTAAAGCCTTGCGCTTCTTCTTCTCTGACTCAGGAGAAGATCGGGCGGAGGGGGGCGGCTGAGAGAAAGTTGAAGAAGAAATCACAATGGGCTGAGAGGGAGTCCCAACGTTCCGAGGAGGAGGAGAGATAACCGCCCTGGCGCCACCAGTCCTGGCGCGAGACCTTGCTTTAGCCTCCTGGACTCTTTGGTAAGACTCCTGAGCGTTTGCCTTTGCCATCTCTGAAAAGACAATAACAAATAGATCAGACAAGTCAGAAATCTAACAAACAAATAAAAGCTACCTAGCTGTGCCTGGACAAAGGTCGGAGACCCCTGGAGAAACTTTTTTGTGTCCAAGTATGGGGTCCTCCCCCACACTTCTCGGAGGAACCCCACAATGGCTGCTTCCACCTCATCCAGGTCATCCAGACCATATTTCTCGCAGGGGGAGGCCTCCAGCCAGTATAAAGAAAATCGGGGAGAAGAATTATCATCCAGAAAAAAGGGATGGTGACCCTCTACAGCTTGAACTTTGAAAAAATAATTTTTAAAGTCATGGAAGGATTCGTCAAAAAGGGTAAAAACTCTCCGACCCTGTATGGCTCGGAAAGACACCCACTGTTGCTTATTGTTTAGCCCACTGAAGGGTTTGGTCATATGGAAGAGATAGAAAAAAATCTTCAAAGAAGTCGGAAACTCCAAAGCTTGGCTAATAAATTGATAAATTTTCAAAAAACCCCAAGAATTGGGGTGAAGTTGGGTAGGGGCAACTCGGCAGTGATGCAAAACAGATATCTCAAAGTTTGAAAAAGGAAGAAAAACACCCAAACGGGTGATCATACACTCATACATAAAGAAAAAATGAGGGGCCGCCTCATTGACCCTCCCAAAGCAAACCCGGTCTTCAGGACCCGGGACTACCAATTCATACTTCGGCTCGTCATCCTCAGAAGTACAAATTCTGTGGTGAGTGCGAAGGTTGGTGATAAACTCAATATCGACCGAGGGTTCCTCCCCTAGGACCGTGACATCAACCCATTGAGAAAGGATATCTACGGAAGCCATTTCTTTTTCTTAAAAAGGTAACAAAAAACCTACAAGGGAAAAAGAAAAGGAAAATAAAAGGCATGCAAATAGAAAAGCATGTTACAAAAAGAACTAACCTTTATCCGAAAATGAGGGTTGGAGAAAACGAAAGCCTTTGAAGATGCAAAAATGCAGCACGAACAAATGAAGGGGAAATTTGAAAAATCGCAGAAACGAAACAATGAAAGAAAGGGAAAGTATTTATAAGTACGTTAGGGGCACAATGGTAAAAACGGGGCAGTCATTAATGAAAATGCACCGTTACCAAGACCATCAATCCCTACGCACATCCCTAACGGACACGACGCTTGATTAGACGTAACTGTCAGAACCAAAAGGTCACAAAAGTCACGTCGGTTTCGGAACATCACGTCGGTCCCCCAACAAGTCGGTTACAACTCCGAGTAGTATACTCGAACCCAAATCTTAAAGAGAAATTGGGCTCGAGTAGGGGCACTGTTCATATCCTGGCCCAACGATTAAGGCCCAGGGTCCAAGTAAAAAGGCCCAACCCAAAGGGTTGACCTCACCTTTCACCAGATCAGCCACTACGAAGTCAGTACTCGTCACGATTTGCTCTAAAGAAGTCGGGAACGAAGGGTTAGCTGGCAGATAAGCACTCATTTGAATGAGTAACTGCCCCTAGAATCTCTCTAACCACTTCCACGAGCCATATCTTAACTTCCCTAAGATAAAGGGACGGTTAACACCCTAGACAAATGGCACTACTCCAACGGTGGTTATTGGTTCACCACTATAAATACACTGACACCCCTCAGGTATCTCTAAGTCCCAATACTCTCTAGACCTGCTAACACTCTTGCTGACTTAGGCATCGGAGTGTCCTTGCAGGTACCACCCCCCATTCATTTACACTCACAAGTCGGACGGAGGCCCCCAAGGCGCAGACCCTCTCAAAGGCTTCCTCCCTCAGACAATTGGGCCAACCAATGCCATCCAGCCCATTAATCTCCGGTTACCTACCGTAACAATAACATTTAATTAAATTAGTCTAAATTTAGTAAAAATTGTACCCATTTAATATAGGGAGCCATTCAGATAAAGACGTTGAAAATATCTTTTTATAAAGATATTTTTTAATAATTAAAATTTAATACATATAATCAATTAAATCGTATTATTTTTGTCAAAATTAGACTAGACAAATTGATTTGACCGAAAAATGGTGAATCAAATCTTGAACTGGTTTAAATTAATATTATTTTTTATAAAAAATAACTACAATACCCTATTATAAAAAATGATTAAAATACTTCTATTATATATATTAATTTTGAGAATCCTAAATTTTAGTTCTTTATTTTTCTATCGTAGGGTTAGGATTTAGAATTTTTAAAATTAATATATATAATAAGAGTATTTTAATTATTTTCTATAATAAAAGTATTGTAGCCATTTTTTATAAAAAAATAATATTAATTTAGACCAATTCAAGATTTGAATCACCATTTTTTCGGTTAAATCAATTTGTCTAGCCTAATTTTGACAAAAATAACCTGATTTAATTGATTATATATGTTAAATTTTAATTATTGAAAAACATATTTAAAAAATGGCGTTTTAGGTGTCTTTATCTAAGTGACTCCCTTCAATATATAGGTGCTTTTTCCTTTTTTGGATTTTTTTATTGACATAGCATATAAATTTTGTGTATATTACAAAAACTTATTGATATAGCAGAGAATTTTTTATATATAACAATTCAGGATAGTTTGTTAGTTGGGTAAAAGGATAAGTATTGTTTTGATTTTTAAAATTTAGGGTCAAAATCAAATTCATTCTCAATGTATTTTGAATTTAAAATCGTCTCTAACGTTTTATTTGGTATCAAAATCGTCCTTTTAACTTTTTACGGACAAAAGTACCCTGCACCATCACCACCTCTCTTACTCCTACCAAATACCAATAATCAGATTCAAGAATACTAACAATAACATATTATTCAAATTCAGAAACTAACAACATCAAATTCAATAACAAAATCAACACACAACAACAATAAAATCACCAGAAAAATAACAAATCAAAACCAGAATCAGAAACAAAATCAAAAGCAAAGCAAAAACAAATAAAGCAGAAGCAAAAGCAAACACAAAAAAAAAAAAGCCAAATCGGCGAGGTGCAGCGACAAGGACGCGAAGTGGTGGCGAGGTCGGTAGCAGCGGTGGCAGTACGGAGTGTGACTCCCTGGCTCATGTCTCCTCTCTTCCTTGCGAGCTCTCTCTCCCTCTGGTTCTAATTTCTGACGACGACAGCGACTCCAAACTTCGTCGACGTTGTTCCCCCTTTTCCCTCATCTTTCTCTCCCCTTTCCCTTTCCCTTTCCCTTTCTCTCCCCTGCTTCGTTATTTCTTTTATTTTTAAATTTTATAATTTTTTTATTAGAATATGAATAATTTAATTAAAAAAATAATTTTAATATTAAATAAAATGTTTAAAACAATTTTAAATTAAAAATAATGTTGGAACGAATTTAATTTTAATCTTAGAAGTTAAAATAATACTTATTCCGTTGGATAAATTATAATATTTTAGTATGTGATTTTTAAAAAAATTTTGTATTGTGCACTCCATACATATGAAAAAAAAGTGCAGACACGCACGTATTAATAAAAAAAAAAAAAATACACGATGACTTAATTATACTTAGTTAAAAATCAATTTAAGTAGATGAGATGTCCTTTAAATTAATTTTTTAGCCAGCTTTTTAGTTTATTACGTTAATGTAAAAAAATAAAATAAACCCATCTAAATAGATTTATTATTTTTTAAATTTAAAATATAAATTAAAAAAAATCTAAAAATTTAATTTTATCCAAATCCGTTTTAAATCTCTTAAACACTAACACATTTTAAAAAAATTCCTAAATAAAACTCATGGGCTGCTTCTCAGAAATGAATCCTCCGTCACTTTGCTCCTCCTCCGTGCCATGCGCTTCTCATCTTCGTCGCATCCTTCACCAGCTTCTCATTCACGCCTCTTTCCCGCAGCTCCCATCTCAAAAAACGTGCCACCGCCTCCTTCACATTTTCTATATTAGTAGAGTTATTTGTCTCCAATAATCCTTCCTTTCTAATGAAAGATTTTATTTTTTTAATTTATGGAAAAATATAGGTAAACAATGAAAATATTAAACAATATAAATAATATATATATCGGATGTTCATTTTATTAATGTACGGATGATTATTTTAATATTAAAATTTAGAGAATTAATTTAAAGATATAGTGTATTTTTATTTGATTAGTGGTTGTTCATATTGTTCAACAAAATCATTGTCTCTCTAGCATTCTCCTTAATTTATACCTAATTTTATGTGTCTATTTTTTTATGAATTTCTTTGACTTGGGATTGATGAAATTATAAGATATTTCAAATATTCGAAAGTCGAGTCAGATTTAGAATGTTAAGCAGTAATCTTTGTGCTCTCGAGACTTTAACTATCGTCCTTCAAAGTAGAATGTGAGTTATTCATTCAGCTAAAATAAGGAATTAATTAATTAACTAGTATACATGTTACTTCATCTATTAGCTTAGCTTTTAGTACTTTTTCAGTAGTTAAACTATTTTGGTTTGGGGTTATTAGTTAAATTACGATAATCTATACGTGCCAAGGAAAAATTTTCAAATTTTTGCTTTGATGATTTTTTTAATTAAAAAGTGTAACTTTATTTTATCCTGTGAAATCTTTAGGTAAAAAAGTTATACAGAAATAATACAAGATAAGGCGAACTTTTTTTTAAATATTGAGATGAACTTTTTTTATAGGGTAAAGTATTAAATTGGTTTCCTAGCTTTGAGTGTAATTCTGTTTTGCTTCTTAAGGTTTAAAGTATTCTATTTGAATTCAAAAAAGTTTCATTTAGCATCAATTTAGTCCCACAGTGATGTCAAAATTAAATAATTAACAAAATATTCTACATAACAACAGTACAAAAATAAAATCGATAATCTGGAAAACAAGCACAAGTTCCAGAGGCATAAAATCAACCATTGATACATCAATACATTTATTTATTATTTTTTATAATATAAATAAAATATTTTCTATAAAACTAAAGAAAATGATAAATAAATGTATTGATACATCAATGGTTGATTTTGTACCTCTGGAGCTTGTACTTGTTCTCTAGATTATCGATTTTGTTCTTGAACTGTTGTTATGTAGGACATTTTGTTAATTATTTAATTTTGACCTCACTGTGGGACTAAATTGATGCTAAATGAAACTTTTTTGGATTCAAATAGAACACTTTAAACCTTAAGGACTAAAATAGAATTACACCAAAATCTAAGAGACCAATTTAGTACTTTACCCTTTTTTATATTACATACACTAATTTCTAATATAAATTCTGAACATATATTAAAGATTGCATATCATATTTTTAACACATTTAAAATTATACAACTACACATAAAATACTTATACAATTGAATAGCTTCACTTACGCAAAATTGACCAATTATATGCCAACGAGTATATAACCCTCATTTTTTATATAAGTGATAAATAAAACAATTTGCCATACATAAGTGCTGGTTATTACATGATACTTAACATACTTTTGTTATAATATTAATGGAATAATATTACACATTTAAATTTTTTTATTAATTAAATTAATTTAACATAATAAAAAATAATTATGATTAATTTTATTCTAAATTTTATTATTTAAATTAGTTAAATTTTCTTCCTAAAAAAATTTAAATGATTGTGCGAAGCACGTCCTCCCCATTATTTATGGTGTTTGGAAGCAGCAGCAGCAGCAAATACAAGCAAGTGCTCCAACTCTCACACTTATCACACAAAAATGGCATCCTCCGCCCCTAACAATAATAATAATCTTCCGCTGAAGCCCATTCCGGGAAGCTACGGCCTCCCGTTCTTGGGCCCCTTACACGACCGCCACGACTACTTCTACAAACAAGGCCGCGACGAATTCTTCGCCACCAGGATCCAAAAGTACAACTCCACCGTCATCAGAACCAACATGCCGCCTGGTCCCTTCATTGCTCATGACCCTAAGGTCGTCGCTCTCCTCGACGCCGCCTCTTTCCCCATCCTCTTCGACAACTCTAAGGTCGATAAGCGCGACGTCCTTGACGGCACTTTCATGCCTTCTACCGCCTTCACCGGCGGCTACCGCACCTGCGCCTTCCAAGATACTACTGAACCCGAACACTCTCTCCTCAAATCCTTCTTTCTCCATATTCTCTCCTCCAAACACAACATCTTCCTCCCTCTCTTCCGAAGCGTTCTCACCGATCATTTCAATAACATGGAAGAAAGTCTCGCCGGAAAGTCCAAAGAAGCCAGCTACAACACCTCCATCGGTGCCGCCACCTTCACTTTCATCTTCCGTCTCCTCACTGACAAGGATCCAAACACCACCGTCATCGGAAGCGAAGGTCCGAAGCTCGTGGAGACCTGGCTCGGAGCTCAGCTCGCTCCTCTCGCAACGCTAGGGTTACCGAAAATCTTCAACTACGTCGAAGATGTACTGATCCGAACGGTGCCGTTTCCGGCGTGGGCCGTAAAAGGCAGCTACAACAAGCTCTACGAAGGAGTATCGACGGCGGGGACGGCGGTGCTGGACGAAGCGGAGAAATTAGGAATCAAAAGAGACGAAGCATGCCACAACCTTGTTTTCATGTTAGGGTTCAACGCTTTCGGTGGTTTATCGAACCAGTTTCCGATCCTAATCAAGTGGATAGGTTTGGCAGGGGAGGGTTTACACAAGCAACTCGCTGATGAAATCAGGACCGTTGTTAGGGACGAAGGCGGGGTAGTGAGTCTTGCAGCGTTGGATAAGATGACTTTGACCAAATCAGTGGTGTACGAAGTACTGAGGATAGAGCCTGCTGTGCCGTACCAGTACGCCAAAGCGAGGGAGGATCTGGTGGTGCAGAGCCACGATGCGGCCTACGAGATCAAGAAAGGGGAGATGATCTTTGGATATCAGCCGTTCGCTACGAAGGACCCGAAGATCTTTGAGAATCCCGAGGATTTTGTGGGCCATAGGTTTATTGGAGATGGAGAGAGGCTGTTGAGACACGTGTTATGGTCTAATGGGCGTGAGGTGGACGAGCCCACAGCGGATAACAAGCAGTGCCCGGCGAAGAATCTTGTGGTGCTGCTGTGTAGGGTGTATTTGGTGGAGTTCTTCTTGCATTATGACACGTTTGCATTCGATTGGAAGCCACTTGTTTTGGGTCCCACAGTTACCATCAAGTCCTTAACCAAGACCTCCAATTTTTAAGCGGTGAAAACTCAAGTAAATTAACTTTACGTAAAGTTGATATTGATAGTCGTTAAATGATTTGATTGATTTGACTTAATTTTTATCTAATGACTCTCAAATATCAATTTTACAGTCGACTGCACCTGAGTTTTCACCTTTTTAAGTACTTGTTATTGTTATAATACAAGATGTGACAACCCACCTTACCTAAAAACCTTCTTATCCTTAGTATTATTCTAAGTTCAATGTCATCAAAATGAATAAAACATCACCTACGACAATACTTTTGTTGTTTTTTCCTTGAATAAGAAAAGGTTTTAGGTAGAGATGAATTTAAGAAGAAAAGAAGCACAAATTTGTCTTATGTGAGTCACTGTAAATATGCTTTATCTACGTTGCATGGACATGTTGTTTGTACGTAAATTGGTGTATGTATATGTGCGATGTATATATATGTAACTTTTTTTTATTTTTTTAATTATCCTTTTTTTTTTTCGATTTTGAAGTTTTTTCCTGGTATTTTCTTTCTGTGTTTGATTTTAATAACCTAGATTTTCTCTAAATATGTATATTTTGTGGGAAGAGGTTGTCCCCTCTGCCCTAAAGAAATTCCGTGACTCCGTCGTTGGTTACGTATACATTATACGTTTGTAGGATACGTACCTGTGATATGCCATTTTTGTTGTGTAATAATAATTATGTATGTACCTATTAAATTGAACATCCGATATATTTATTATTCACATTATTTAATATTTTTATTATTTTTCTGTATTTTTTTTTAAATATTATGTATCCTTTAAAATTTAGTTTTTATCTATCTTTATAACAATTTATTATTATTTAATTAATTTAAATATTTATTTTTGTGCATCAGTTGTTTGAAAAATTAAAAAAAAAAATTATTTACTTTTTTTCTTTTAAAAACAAAATAAAAAATATTTAAAAGATACTTAATTATATTAAAAAAAAAAAGAATGTACGTATAGTGTAATTAAGAAGATCGCCACAAGTGCGGCTAGGTGTCTCCATATCTGGCATGTTAAGCGAACTGACAATTTGTAAAAGGAAGTGTCGCCCTCATTATATCCATAATATAATATTCACTCGCTTAACTCGCTAAAAAGTTGGGTGATATTAAAATTTGAAGACTGTCATATATAAAAAGTTTGCTTAATACACTGCCTATCTGATGATGCAGTTGGCCCACTAGCCACCCCTAAAATTAATATATGTAAATAGCAAGCAAATTATTTTCGAAATTAATAAACGATCTTTATCATGCATAATATATATGTTTTTCCATGCGTTCACATTTTAGCATATATATGTCATCGGGACATTATCACACGCCTTATTCGCGTGTATGTTTGTGTGTTCAAATGGGGAAAAGGTACAATTTCTTTGTTAAATAACTCTAAATAATTAAAATGTGATTTATGAACGAAGCTATAAGCACTATATATTGAGAATAGTACTGCTAGGGAGCCAATGACCTAAGCGTATAATATGTACAATAAGCTAAATCTTTGGTCTATGAATAAAATGAACATCACTATCTTTATGTCATAAAACCACTCATTCCAAAAGCTTCCCAGAAGTTTAAGCTGATTTTAGGGTTTACTAAGAATCGAACTCTTGACCTTTTGGATCTAGAATTCTAATACTATATCATGAAACCGTTCATCCCAAAAGCGTAATCTGATAGGACAATATATATAACACTAATGGTCATATTTTTAATACTTCCTAAACCTCTATTGTACACATTATACGCTTAAGTTATTGACTCCTTATACTTATTCTATTGAGAAATTTCATATTTGTGGATTAATTTCTTTCTCGAAAGAATTAAGAATACTAACACTGTAGCATTGTATAGTTCAATTCATTATGTGGACAAATCAAAGGTTCAACGATCATCGATCGGATCATTTCACACGGCAAAGAAAAGAATGCGACGAGTCAATAGTCCATTTCAAGAGACTTCTTCGTTCATCGTATGTAATAAAATGGTAGTTGACGATTTGTTTAATTGTTTTAGAGAATATATATATATACATCGTATTAAAATTGACAAAGGGTCCAAACAGTTTAAACAACTCAAATTTATTTTATTTAATATTTATTTATTATAAAATATATTAAATAAAACTAAAAGTAGTAAATTTTGATATTTTTTATTAAAATTTTCATTTATTTCTGATAGATATATCATATCGAATTATAGATGCCGTAAGTATAGAAGATGTTTATTATGATATTGTTGATGAAATATATGTGGGACTTTTTATCACAATTGTATGTTTTGCCGCCAAGCAAGTTTCATCATTTCTATAGTTTAAAATTACTTGTCTTCAATTTTTAAATAATTTATAAAAGTTTTATGCTATTTTTTTAGAATTATAAAAATCAAATTTTATGTTTTTCAGTCATGAAATTTTATATTATATCATAAAATTATTTATTTTAAAATTTTAAGTAAATAAAAAAAAGATATATAAATTATTATATTTTTAAGAAAATTACTTGAGCTTTAATGATTAGTACCAAGAAGCCAAGATGAGCATACCATTTGGCTTCTGAAAGATTAGAAAAGAGTTTTTAGGAATAGGGTATTAGCTGCAGAGGAAGATTAAGAACTGTATGGGTTAAAAGCATGCATTTATAGAAAATTATATTTTAATTATATATGTCTATATGATGAATAATGGTTATGTCACATCCACACTTTGGTTTAGTGTGTCATTATGTGGTAACATTGTTTAATTTATCTTATTCATCAATGTTTATCTGTACGTATTTATTTATTTATATATTAACATAGTCGGCTGTAACCATAATATTATTGCCACCTGTGGCACAGAAAGACTATCAATGACAGTTACCCTTATTTTTAAGAGGAATATTTTATGATCTCTTTAAATTGTCGCCTAATAATTTATCAAAACATCATCAATTTTTAGTGATGAGGAAGAAATTATAAGTTTGAACTCTACTCTTATATTTGTGTTGGGCATATAGTTTTATAACAATAACCATTTTAAGAATCAAATTGATTAAAGTATTGAACATTCTTTTTGGTAAGCTTTTTTTTTTTTTTTTGGGTAAGCTTTTCCTTTGTTTTCCGGTAAGCAGCCAATTGAACATTTTATGAACACGTTAACCGAAAGGATACATAAAATGTAAGCCCAATCATTATGTTTGTATCTTTGTGGTATTTGGAAGCCCAATCTTTGGTAACAGATGGCAATAAATATAGCCCAAAATAAATGAATTATTATTATTATTGATACCTTTCTGTTTTTATTATTATTTTTATTTTTGTTGTGTTTTATCTTGTTTGTTGATTGTCTTGTTTCTATTATTTTAAAAAGATTTATCGAATCCTGCTTAAGTAAATATTGGGGATTCGAATCTCACATTGTATATGTAGTAATTTATTGGTCAATAATAAATCTTTAAATAAAATTTTGATTCGCGACGAATTAGTCTTTATCGTTGTGAATAATTTAAAAAAACTTATTGAATAATATTTTTGAAGTAAAATAAATCTATAAAAGAGAAAAGAAAATTATCTTCACGAAGAAAGACTAAAAATCCTTTTTTATTATTTTCAAATGGTGTCGTATCCGCGCATATCAGAAAATTTTCGAATGGATCAATCAGAAATAAAAGTTAAAAATGTATATTTTCTAGAAAATTGAAAAACGATTTAATGATTCATTTTAGTTATATTTATTTATAAACTTGCTATTTCCTTTCATTATTACAGTATAGAGTGCGACTTTCACTCTAGATAAAACTTATCCTATAATAATAAAGTACAATGAATAATAATACGTACAACGTCATCCTATTACTTTTAGAACTCAAACTAAATTAAATTTTTGTATTATATTTAATCTAAAATATATTAGATTAAATTATATTTAAATATTATTTTTAATTTAAGATAAATATTAAAATTAAATAATAAATTTAAATTTTAAAAGATTAAATAAAAATATCATCAAAATTTTAATTTTTAGTATAAAAAATTTTAGTTTTTTTTTTATTTTTACTTTCTGAAGATACTAAAACCTAAAATTTTATATTCTAAAATTTTATATTCTAAAACAAAAATTTTAATTTTAATTTCTGATCATTAAACACAATATTAAATATCAATCTTATAATTTCAATTCTAATTTTTAAAAATAAACACTACTTTATATTTGCTCAATTAATTACTCACTGTTGACACACTATACATCATTAGTGAACTGAATAAAAGAAAGTTTATTCCTAAATTCTATACTAAGCAAATCCATGTGAGTATTATATTATCATAAAAATGAAAGTCATGCAGATAATAATACCTACATATATGTTACTTGTGGGACTTTTCTTTCTCAAAATACAATTTAAATTACTTCTATATTTATATTATTATTAGTAGTAAACTCCAGATGTTGAAAAAGCCAGCTGTAATGTAATCATAGGCCATATATGGAAACTTAAATCTTTAAAAAAATTATTGCAAAACAAAAACTTTAATGAACCTCCACGTGGCCTTTCTGGAATCAACCATACCATGTCATGTAACATGTTTATAATAATAACTCTTTAGTATTATTGCCACCACCTATAATATCTATAACTGTTTGACTTTTCCATTCATAAAATTTCTTCTTGATTTGATTCAAAAGGATATGTGGAAGGGATCAATGGCTTTTCAAGATGAAGCAGCAGCAAAATTGCTTAGCTCTGATCTCAATGAGCTGAGTTTGGCTGCTCACAAGCTTGCTGATCATGCCATCAAGCTTGGTGGTTTAGGCTTTGGAGCTTCCTTTTTTGGATTGATTGCTGCCATTGCTGCTATGTATGTTTTCTCAAACCATAATAATTCATCATCTCCTATCTCTAACTCTTCCTTCTCCTTCTATGCTCTTTAATCCACCCTTTATCTTGTTTTTACTTGTTTAGAAATTTTTATACTATTATCAATACTCCCTTTTAAATTTTGAGTGAATATATTTAGCAGATAAAAGAAAATAAATAAATAAATTAGTGTTAATTTAGTGGTTTACCTAAGTATTAGTATGGCTTAAATGTCTCATACTTAATTAATATGGGTCGGTGATAGTGTGATAGATAAGTTTATAGTTTGTTGATAAGATCAAAGGAGATAATCAATCATAGTGCTAAGAAGGGTCCATTAGTGCATTAAGCAACTTATATTGAATATTGATTGTCCTATTATATGAAAGTTGACAGTTATTGGTTAAAATAGTAATCACCTTCATATACATAAATTTGTTTAATTAAAATTTAACTTATTACTTCTGTTTATTTTCTACAGTTACTTGTTGATTTTGGACCGTACAAATTGGAAGACAAACATTCTTACAGCACTACTCATTCCATATATTTTTTTCAGCCTGCCTTCAATTATTTTTGGTGTATTCAGGTCAATATCTTGTTACAGTTCTTTCTTCTTTTTTCTTTTTTTGATTTGTATTATTATCATTTTTCTCTAACATTAAATTTCTTTTTTATTCTTGGCTAATGCAGGGGAGAAATTGGAAAATGGATTGCCATTATTGCTGTTGTTCTAAGGCTTTTCCTTCCAAAACACTTCCCTGGTATGATACATACAAATTCATCTAAGACTTGAGAGTAACCCTGCTCTTGTTCACAATAATCTGTGAAATCTCTTTGTTGTTAATCAATTCATTGAACATGCAAATATTTTGCTGCTATTCTTGTTATACATTTCAATAATATTTAGTAAACGAATGACAAGGAATGAGTTTGTCTTATGAGAGACGAATTTGTCACTTTTAAATTCTAAGAGACTATTAATTTGATAATAACAAGTAATATACTGAGTAATGCATGTTAATGCAGATTGGTTGGAACTGCCTGCTGCATTGATTCTTCTTGTTGTTGTTGCACCATCTCTAATTGCAACCACTTTCAGAAACAACATTGTTGGTGTGGTAGTATGCCTAATCATAGCATGTTATTTGCTGCAAGAACACATTAGAGCCTCTGGTGGATTCAGAAACTCTTTCACCAAAGCCCATGGCATATCCAATTCTGTTGGCATAATCCTTCTCTTGGTTTATCCCATTTGGGCCCTGGTGGTTATCCTCTTTTAGGAACATACCAGAAAAAAAAAAGAAGCAGCATTTTAGACTCTTGGTTTTTGCTCTGTGTAAATTGAACTATTTTGTCTTTTGCATCATTCATTTGTTGAACTTCATTACTTCATGGCTCATTTGTGTATGACCTATATAGTTTGTATCATTGTATGTGTAAACAATGTAAAATCAAATTTCATTACTGTGGAATATATATTACAGGATGATTTGGGTTTCCATCAAATTCATTGCTTGCTATTCTAAACAAATAAAGTTTCAACTTTTGCAATGCCCAATATATCTTCAACTAGTCTTATTGGATTTTTCATTGTATCATATAGAAAATAGTATAATATAAATAGTGCATATAAAAGTCTCTCTTGCCACTTTGCTCACACCTTGGTTCCCTTGGCTTCTTTGTATAGCTCCTCAATACAATCCTGAAAATAAAATAAGCAGTAACACAATATTGATTTGTTTTTCTTACATGAATAGCATTTTAGCATATTAGAACATAAGACAAACCTTATAGTACTTGAGTAATTGTGGTCTCTTCAATTTGAATGTTGGAGTTATTAGATCTCTCTCCATGTCAAAGGGAGCTGGTTCCAGATGAATTGCCTTTAGCATCTCAAAGCCTCTAAGCTGAAGAGAATAGATTTCATTCATGTCAAATTTAACCACCATTATTACCAATACCAATATCAGAATACTGTATTATAATTCAAGAAATCATGTGCATACTTGATGTTTCTGACCAGTGCTGTTGAGCTCATCTAAGATGTATTTTCTTGCCTTCAAATTCTCACATAAAGATTTAAAGTCATCTGTTGATGAATTATGCTTCACTGCCCAATCTTCAAGGGCTTTTCTATCTGGCACCACCACAGCCACCAAGAATGACTCAAAACTGTTTCCATAGACCCAAATCTGCATAGGAACAAAAAATATCACTCTACAAACTATATAGAATTATTACATAATGAATTTTAGCTAACAGGAGGAGTTACATAAATGGTTATATCTCTAACAGCATTGTTCTGTGACAGAAATATACCGATGTTATAAGAGGGCATCGCAGATACTTGTTTTCGATATTTTCTACAGAAACATATTCTCCTTGAGACAACTTAAAGATATTCTTTTTCCTATCAATGATTTTCATAGCTCCATTAGGCTGCCATTCTCCAATGTCACCTGCAATGGTTTCAAAAATCATTCAGAAACACAATTTTGAAGTCATTCTCCAAAGTTTGTTCCATAACAACAATTAAGAACTTACCTGTGTGAAACCAGCCATCAACCATGACCTCTTCTGTAAGATCTTCACGCTTATGGTAACCTGAGAACAAGGTAGTCCCTCTAAGGCAAATTTCGCCACGAGGTTCACCGGAAAGTGCATCATATCCCATCTCCGGCACGGATTCAAGCCTGGCCTCAATTGTTGTCATAGGGACTCCAACTGTTCCCATCATGGAAAACACATTGCCTAATGCTGTGAAACATCCTCCACAACTTTCAGTAAGACCTGTCACATAATCAAAATGATAACACATCAATATAACATAGTAACTAGTATGATCAAGAGAATTATAACTAAGATACTAATATCATATTATCATACCATATCCTTGTGCCAAAGTAGCTCCACTAGTGATCCTTAGAAACTCCTCAATGTGCCGAGGCAGAGGAGCAGCGCCGGATAACAGAAGCCGAACTCTTCCACCTAAGCCTTGTTTTATCTGTCATAAAAGAAAACATCAATCCAATTTTCAGGTCAAATTTCACCAACAGAAATCACAGTAAAGTGCAGTTACCTTGTCAAATACAAGCCTATCAAAAAATGGTGCTGCTTTGTCTTGTGGAAGACCCTTCTCTAAGTATCCCAACTTGCTGTCATCAGAATCTAGACTAATTACTTTGCATGATTTTGGAAATTAAGGGTCTAAAATAGAATTGTTTAGTGGCGAAACGTACTAATTATATGCATACTGAAACAATGCACTTCGCAACGCTCCTCCGGATGAAATTTTGCTGTTGATACCTTCAGGCACAAGTCATTGGTTATAACATATGACATTTATGAGCTAAGGTAGCAGTAGGACAAAAGTAATGTCTCTCTACCGGCATAAACACGGTCGAAAACTCTAGGAACGCCACAAAATATAGTTGGCTTCAACACCTGAACATCCTCCATTAAGTACCTCACATCCTGAAACAATTAACATGGAATGAAGCATCAAAATGAGACATATACAAGAAAGGAGCAAAATACTAATGATAAAAACTGAATCCGAATCTTACGCCTTGCCAGAATCCAATTGAGGCTCCCCTATAAATGCAATAGGTCTCCATTATCTGGTCATAGACATGAGCAAGAGGAAGAAAAGAGAAGTACACATCATCTTCGCTTGCCTGCAGCAAGTAGTACATATTATGAGTAGAGAAAAATCAAAACAGGACAAGGTGTGGTATGAAACTTGTGAACATTCAAGAAGATTGTTATCTTACTGCTTTGTCTGTTAAATGAAGTATTTGATCAATAGACAAAACTTCAGCCATGAAAGCCTCATTCTTAAGTATGACACCTTTCGGTTCGCCTGTTGTTCCACTTGTGTACATGATTGTACAAATGTCAGTCTTCTTTTTTGGTGGTAGATCACAATCCAAGTTCCCCTGCATGCAGAGCAGAACATACAGGATTAAACAAATCAAAGTGGTTCAAAGTTTTTGCTTTTAAACATGAATATGCAATTAAAAATCAATCTTTGTTTCCTACCAACTGGAGAAACTCTTCCCAAGAGAAGCAGGATGTACCATGTTCCTTGGCTTCCTTCTTTTGCGCGGTCGAAACATTACCAAAACTCACAATAGCTACATTATTAGATTGTAGAAGTTGGTTAGCATTGAAAAGAAGGAAATTAGCCTTAATATAACAGAAGCTCAGAAACTGAAAGAAAGTAGAATCATTTGACATACTTTTAAGATTTGAAGAACACTGACCAAGACAAGACAAAATCTGTGAAATACAGAAACAGTTATATCATCTCCAACAAATTGAAGAACTAACTCAAATGCAAACTCAGGAAGTAGAACTCACAGAAGGAATCTTGTTTTCCTGTACAAATGCTATTGAAACTTGAGCATGGTTTATGATAAACTCCACTGCATTTGGACCTGTTCTTAGGTACCTCAAGAATCATTAGGTAAATGTTTGGAATAATAAAAAGCATCTAGAAATCAATGAGAAAAGGAATGAAAAACATACCAAGTGTGTCATATAATGGGACATATGTTACTGAATGGCTATTACAAGCCTGCAGCCACCAAATTTAAATCAAGTTTAGTACTAAACAGTTTCTTGCTGATCAAGTATCATTTTTTCCCCTACAAAATTTCAAGGTACTATATTTATTTATATATACCTCCATTGTAATTATCCATTCTGGACAGTTAATTCCATATATCCCACAATGATCACCCTATTGATGACATATAAAATGAAATATTAGCTAGGTAGTTATACTAGCTGTGTTAAATTTACAAATTAGCATGAGGGAGAAAGATGGTGAGGTGGGTTATTACAGGGTTGACACCACGGCTACTCATGGCTGAACCAATTCTGATAGCTGTTTCATAAGCCTCCTGATATGTCAGCCATTTATATGGATCAACCTGCAATTCCAGTTCATATAGTTAACATTGTAAACCAAAAATGCTATTCGTACACTAAAATCAGTCACCAATGTATATGTGTATAAATACATATGTAGTTAATTTATTCTTAATGTGTATTTGTATTCTAACATATATTTCATACTAGTAGCTAATTTTGATAGCTTATTTTTGTATACAAATAATATGTTTGAATTTTATATGATCATGAAAATCATTTTTGGCTTATGAGTTTAATTTATATCATTGTTAGTTTGTTTACATATAACCCCTTCCCTCTATTTTTCCGCAATAAAAGTCTATTTAATTTTGATCTATCACTATTATTCATGTTAAACAAAAAGTTAAGAGTCAACATTAATTCACCCCATTAATCTAAAAATTACCAAACAATTGGAAAGAAATGAACATTAGAAAAAAAATTTAAAACTAAAAACAATAAAAATATTCAAAATTTAAGTAAAACGAATATTAAAATAAAGTAAAACTAATTTAAAGTTTAAGATTTAGGAGAATTTAGGATTGAAGGTGGACAAGAATGACTGTGATTTTGAGAGGAAAAAAAAATAAAAGAGTAATTTTAAAATAAAATAGTGAGTGTGTGCATTTCAGCATTTGTTTAGCCGTGGTCCAATAATTGATTATTGACTGAAGATGATTTAACAATTATATTAGATATATACTAAAATCAATCACTAAAATTAGTTACTGGAATATAATATTTAAATATAAAATATATATTAAAAATAAATAAAATTATATGTGTATTTATACACAAATATATAACGGCTGAATTTAGTAATTAATTTTAATGTGTAAATACTAGATAGCATTCTTGAATTTTTTGGCTTCTCGGTATACTTACATATTAGGGTGTGATTATATTTAAATTGGAAATTATGAAAAAAGTATATATGTTGTTTTTCACTGGAAATAAATGGAAGGAAGAAAGAGGAAGGAACAAATGAATCTTGGAACCTCTGATTCAGATTTCTGACGACGACCCAGCATTGCCTTGCTGGGGTACTTGCTTGCAGAGTCCCTGTAAAAGGATGAATCAAACTTGACAAAATATTTTTACTATGTCAATAATTATAATAACTGGCCTATTAGCTCAGTTGGTTAGAGCGTCGTGCTAATAACGTGAAGGTCGCAGGTTCGAGACCTGCATGGGCCAAAATTACATTTTTTTTTCCTCTACTAAAAATGCCAAGCATTGTTTTGATAATTCAGTATATTGAAGCTAATATTTATCTGCATTTGAACATAGGATGATGATGGCAAGAGAAATGAAAAGTGACCTGAAGAATTGCCATGGAGAATCCAAGTGAGGTGGCAAGTGAAGAAGAGAATCTTTGGCATAGATGCATCTGTACACTGGACCTGCTGAAGGCTTATCATGAGTGGCTTCTTTTCCTTCCTCCACCTTCACAATGTATGCTTCCTCCATTCTCATCTCTTTTCTTTCTTTCTTACTACTATCTAATAATCATTTTCATCTTTGTATAAAAGAGTACATATGAATTTATCAGAGGGACAATGGTGTTAGGAAAGTTTGTTGGGCTGAAGCAATAAATTACAATCAACATTTAATAAAAGTTTTCACACTTATATAATCCCATATATTATTAATTATTCCATATACTTTCATGTATATATGTCTTAACTATGATTATTCACATACTCTAATTTATTTAAGAATTTTATAAGTATATAAAAAAGCATACATTCAATTTAATTTCCTGTTATTAGCAAAATAAAAAATGTGAATCTCAAATTCTTTTTTGCCAATATAAAAATATATTAAAAAGAAAAAAAAATATTTGGGTAGCAGTGTTTATAATTTATGGGCCTCTTATGGATGATATCTGGCTTTTTGCATGATTTGAGCAAGGTACCACATCAATGGCCGAATGCATTTATTTTTGCTGTAAAAGTTTGGTGAACCTTGCCATCCCAAAAATCAGAAATTTATAAGGAAATTTCTCCTTTAATTTCCTCTTTATTATTTTTTGAATTTGGAAAACAATAAAGGGAGAAAATTTTATTTATCACTAACCAATCATATACTACTAATTGAGTTTATGCACTTTATTGTTGTTACTCTATAATGATGTATAAAGCTTAAGATCTCTTATTACTAGCAATTCACAAAAGTTATGAAAACAAGGGTTGATGAAAATAGAAACAAAATTAAAAACAAGAACCAAATTTATTCATATATATATATGTACCTCATTGAAACAACTGCTATGTAGCAGGCATATTATATTACTATTAGAAGTGTAGTAATTATTTATGGGGGGGCTACTAATGCAGGTGCATTAATGGTGTCCATTGTTGATAGTGAAACCACCTGCCTGTCCAATAATAATGCACATTTAAATATCAACCACCTAATATTAATATAAAAAAATCTTTAGAAGATAATGAAAAATTATTTTAAAAAATTATTTTATTTTATATATTTAATTATTTTTAGAATAATTAAATAATATTAAATTTAATCACCAAAAAATAATATTAAATTTAATAAATATATAATTATAAATATTACCTACACGATATTATAAAAAAATAAACTAATGTCTTTTTTATTGTGTATTCTTTTAAGTAAAAATTTCGTCATAACTAAATATCAATTTGATTATCTTTTTGAAAGAATTTTAAATATATTAAGTATATTGATATTTTAATAATTTTAATAATTAATTTTAATTATAAAAAATATATATAATATATATTAATTAAAATTAATTATTAAAATTATTAGAACACCAATATTTTAAATATATTTAAAAACTTTCCTATCTCTTACCTCTTCTATTTTTTTTTTTTTCTCCATCATCCCTTTTGCATGCCTTGACTTTTTAACCATTGGATAAAGATGAATTTAAAGCCACACTGAAGATCAGAAGAATAAAATATATTAAATGAAGAATAAAACCACGGTTGAAGAAAAATGAGTTTTGGTAGATAAGGTAGGCAAGTTTAATTAATGCTTTGCTTATATGTTAGGGTATCATTAGGTATACTAAGTCAAACCCATCTTAAAATCTTAACAATAGTGAACCCTTAACTAAATTAAGTGACCCCCAATATACAAGTTATTGTTCTTATTTATTTGAATAATATTTTCATCAATATTATAATTGAAGTGTCGCATAGTGTTATTATTATTATTATTATTATTATTATTATTATTATTATTATTACATAAACATTGTATGTGTCTGTGTTCTGTGCATCAGAGAAAGTGCAGCCTTACCTTACACATTTGATGGAAGCTCATGCATTATTCTGCTTCATAGTATTTCGTAATCACATGAAAGTGTACCTTTTTGTCAAACATGTGCATTCTTAAGGTTGCAAAATCCTTAATATAGAATTTATATATATTTTCAACTCTCAAGTCTCGAATTTTAATAAGTATTTACTATTTACTATCACAGAATAACTTAGAAATAATGTACTAATAAATAGAAAAATTCAAGAGTTGAACTACCCAAATAAATTAAATAAACATATACATAAATAGATGATTGATTAATGAACGAACTTCCAATTAATTCATGTTGTCAAACGTTTTGTTTCACTAAGGGTATCAATAATTAAAGTAGGATATATATGATTCAAGCTACACCGTAATTCTATTCGTGAGTGTAAATTATTTTTCTAAAGCCTCTCTTATCTTAGCTGCGGGTTTAACCGAAACTCCACCCACACCTAAACCTTTCCACATGACCCTATCCAATTACATTCGTAAAAAAAAAAAAAAAAAAAATTATTTTCAACAAATAAAATATTTAATCCTTTCACATTTTATAAACATTAATATTATAAAAATTACAAAATTATGTCTATATTAAAAATTAAAAATAACATAATCATCATTAAGACTATCTAAAATTTCAAATTTTTTGTATTATTAGCAGATTGAATGCTTAGTTTGACAACATAAAATACTTGTATATAAAGGAGGGATTTAGTTCGAATCCCATCCCCTCATTATATATTAAAAGTTCAGGTAGATTGGATCGAGTTGGTATAAGTATAACATCCATAAAAAGTATTTACAAATTTAATTAATTAATAAATATTATTATTAATATTAACAAATAATTATAAATTATTCATATATTGTCAATTATAATAACGATATATAGTATTATTTGACTAAAAAGATACGATCTTTTAAAAATAATATATATTTGAAACATTATATTTTTTATTAACATATTGACAATAGAAAAACCACAATCGTTTATGAATATGACAAGTTATAATTACTGTGTGCAATATATTTAAATACACTCTTGTTCACTATTTAAAATACACTAATCAAGTATATTTTAACTATAATAACTAAGTGTAGGTAATCAAATGTGCATTTTACTGTACATTCACCCACATAATATTAAAAGATTCCTTTTCAATATTTAGCACATCCACTAAGGGTCAAACCTAGATGTATCATATTAAAAGACATATAAAACATACGGGAGAGTTTTAAATGTATCGAAAATACCAGTGTTATAATTATTTTAACCGTTTATTTGAATTATAAAAAATATATATAATATATATTAATTAAAATCAATAGTTAAAATAACTGAAATACTAGTATTTTTCGATACACTTAAAATTTTTTCAAAACATATAGATTACCACCTCAACTAAGGCCTGGACCTTCTAAATTAGTGTTAGACAGCCCCAATTTCAGACTTTCAATGTATCACTACATGATTGGGAGGCCCAAATTGATGGGCTTGTTAAAGTTCCGAAGAGAATATGGGCCGGATTTGGCTTAAAGAGCTCTTATGAAGTTTACCAATTAATAATTAAATCATGGAAATATGAAAATAGAAGAAACCTAATCTATTAATAATATAATAATAAAAAATTTATTCATATATTAAAATTAATTACTAATATATTTATGTATAAATATATATAATTTTATTTATTTTTATATATAGTTGAATTTAGTATACACATAAAATATTAGTATAATAATTGATGGCGGAAATAGCATGGTAGAGACTACGGCCTGAGATATGGTTTGTCAAAAAAGAGAAAGGAGGTGAATTCATGCACGTAAGTAGAGAAAAATTGGCATTGAATAATGAATGACACATAAAAGAAATTGAGGTAGACCATACACACAAAATTGAGAAGAGCTAACCGTAGGTAGAGTGAGTGACCATGGTAAAATTGCATGGAAAGATTCCCAAGTTGAAAAGCATATAAATGGCATTAATTATGTGATGATGAAAGGGTTCACATTGACAGTGTCACACACACATTAAACGAATCAAAGCAATGTTGCTTGTCAGCATACCCAATGCCATATACAATTAATGCCTTCCGTCTCTGGCCATGACTCATAGTAAGTAATAACTCATAACTCCCCACTATACAAAACTAACCCTAGCTATATAGTCTCTATACTCTATAATTTTCCACATGCATTCGGATCTCATAAGTCGGTGCCATAACAAAAAATATTTATATAGTCCTATATTATTATTATTATTATTATTATTATTATTATTGCCGCTATGCAAAATTCCAAAACCCACCCTCCTCTCTCACTCTTCATTCTCCAATGAACCAAACACAACCATCTCTTCTCATTTATGACCTTCCTCATTTAAAACTCTCACCTCTCTGATGAGCAGAGAGAGTCACAGAGACAATACTTAACATAATACCTCTCTCTTTCTCTCTCTTTCTCTCTCTCTAAAATAAATGCTGTAGCAAAGGGGTGCCATTAATGAGGCTCTACAAATTGCCAGACCAATCTCATTAAATTAAACGCATGCGACCACCCCAGCCATTTAATTCCACCATTGACCTGACCCACTGCACCGCCATCCACCACCACCGCGTCAAGCTTCAAACTTCAAACCCCTCACTTCTCTCCGGCGGTTCTTCCAATGAACCATCCTTCAATCACCATCTTCCACGTGTCCCCTTTGCACTCAATTCCACCAAAAAATTAATCTTTTCTCCTACCCAGTTCCAAATTTCACCTTTTTTTTCTTTTTCTCTTTCATCTTCTGTTGAACCTCTCCGGCGAAAGCAGTGCCTCGGGATCGCCGCATCTCAGCCGGCTCGACGAAAACCCCGCCGCGCCAGCTGCCGAGGTCAATACGGAAGACCTTAAGAACATGGGGCTAGCGATGGACTTACTCCGCCGCGACGAGCTCCCGCCACCGGCGTACCTCATGCTTGACTCCGACAACGGAAAAAACCCTCTTCGCCGGAAAAATGGTGACTTCATCCCTCTGTAGTATCTGAAAGAGAACACCCTCGGCTTCCCAATAGATCCAAACGGCGAAGGTCTCTTGCTCCAGAAACTGCTGCTGCTCCCTCCTCTCCGGTACCGCCACGGGGACGCCGTCGCCGGCTCCATTACCAACATCCTCTCCGACGCCAAGCTCCTTTCGAACCCAAACGAATAAGAACGTTTCAATAGAAAGTCCCTCCCGTTGAACCCCTCCTCCGGAACTTCCACGGTAATCTCCGGCGCCGCCGAAACCGTCGCCGTAGCATGACGATAGTCCTCCGGAGGAGGCGGAGTGTGCTCCGCCGCTATCCGGTGGAAGATGGCATCGTCGTCGAGACTTGGTCGAATCCTAGCGGCGAACATGGGAGTAAACGGCGAGGCGGCGGAGAGAACCCCGGCGCGGCAGAGAGGGCAGTTTGCGTGGGAACGAAGCCAAGCATCGATGCAATCAACATGGAAGGTGTGTGAGCAAAGAGGCAAGGTTCGAACGTAATCATCGTCTTCGAATTCGAAGAGGCAAACGGCGCAGTCGCGGCGTGAAGATGAACGGCGAGAGGAGGTGCTGTTGAGTTCGCCGGCGTATAGGGCGGCGTAAAGGGAGAAAGGGATGGTTTTGATGACGGAGTCGTCGAGGCCGTAAGGGGAGAAGGAGGAAGGTGGGATATGAGGGTCGAAGGGGGAGTCGTAGTAGTAAGGGAGGGAGTCTAGGTCGCCGGAGGAGGAAGGGAGGAAGGAATGAGTGCGGCGGCGACGGCGGAAGCGTCTTATGAGGCGGTGGAGTGGAGGAGTGAGGTGGCGGGCTATGAGACGGGAGTATGTAACGAGGAGGAAGGCGGCGGCGATGACAACAACCATTGCTATGAGGGGAGGGCTGAAGTCCACCGGAGACTTAGAAGGTGACGGTGGCGGCAGCGTTGACTTGGTGAAGGTGGCGGATGGAGATGGAGATGGAGATGGAGATGGTGTTGGAGGCCATATCCAATGATGAGAAGAAGAAGGTGGCATGATGGTGGTTGAATTAGGATGATGATGGTGATGCATCTGCATGAGACAGAGAGAGAAAGAAAAAAGAGAAGAGAAGAGAAGAGAAGGGAAAGAGAGTGAGTCTCTGACACTGTGCAATTGATAACGCAATGCACAAAACTAAACCGTTGACTGTGGATTTATCTTCTTCTACTTCTCTTTCTAATACAAATAAAGGCCTATCTATTTCTATTTCAAATTCATTGTCAAAAATTATTAAATCATTTAATCATTCATTTTATATAAAAATATTTGTATATCAGATTATCACATTAATTATGGTAACTAGTTTTCCATTGTAAGTTGAAAAAATATATTCTGTAATTATATAGGTATTTATTTTATAAGTTCTCATAAAATGTTATAATAAAAAAATAAAATATTACTAGTTAATTATCGAGTGAGAAAAATTAAAAAAAAAAAGATTTGTCTCAAAATATTAATGTAAGCTAAACATATGATTTAGCATTAATTATTTATTGGATTTTGCTTAATATTATATTAGTGTTGGCAAAACTTTGATGCAAAAGATGTCACAAAAGACATTTATTTTAGAGAGAAATGATTGCGTGTGTTAATTTAGCGGTGTTGACTTTTTTGGCAGGACTTAGAAAGGTTTATGTGTGGGTTGTGGTGGTACGACACGTCATGGTTTGCTGAATTTAAGAGTTTAGAATTTAGACCCAACTGCAACTGCGCCTTCACCTTCCATCTTCTGTTCCACGCGCCATCTTTCTGCTTCTGCCATCTTAGGCGCCAAACATTCAAACATTATTATTACTTTCTTACTACTAACATTCCCATTGTATTCTACTTTCAAGTTATAAATACTCTTTTATTACATAATATTTGTAATGTTTGGGTAGTATTTTTCCTTTTAGGTTACTTCTATAATAATGCAAATTTAAAACAAACGCTATTCACTCAAATTAGTTCTTTCATATAAAGAAGTACTCTCAACTATTTCAATTAATCTCTATTTATAAATTATTTAATCAAATAAATTTAACTAAATTATTTACCCTCACATATACTTATTTTTTTCTTTGCGCTTCTATGGTACTTTTTTTTTCGTTACTGTTGATACTTTGTTTGTTTTTTCGTTATTTTTCTCTTTTATTATTATCGTTATATCACTTTCTCTTTCTCTTTCTCTTCTTTTTCTTTTTTTATTAGAATTTTTTTTTCTTCTCCTAAATCATTTTCATCATCATCATCGTCTTTTTTTATACATATCGTTATTATTGTTATCATTATCGTAGAATTATTGCTATATTGATAACATTGCCTAATCCAAAATTGATTTGGATATATTTTTGTTGATAATTTAGTTATTTTTTTGTGTTGTTTTCAAGCTTGAGTTTGTGTGTCACAATTATTAAGTAATTTTGGTACATTTCTGAGTTAATTAAAGTGTGTAGCAAAAATCGATGTAAAATACTAAGACATTTATGTGTTATTGTTAAGAAATTTCGATATATTTTTATTCTAATAAGTTCTGTATCATTCAAAACTCTTCCTCTTCCTCCTCCTCATCTTTTGCTACTTCTTCTTCTTCTTTTTCTTCATTTTTATCATTTTTTTATTCATCTTTTTCTTCTTGTTTTACATGCTCAATTTTCTCCTTGTTTTACTCTTTTAATAGGAATAAAAACAAAAAAATCAAACAAAGAAGAAGAAAAAACACATAATGCTGTAAAATTATTTGAAAGAGTATAAAACTACATTCATTCAATTAAAAGAAAGAAAGAAAGAAATTAAAAAAAATGCAGCATTAAAGAAAATATTTTTGTGTGTCTATAGCGAAATTTCGATGTAAAAACTAAGACATTTTTGTTTTATTATTAAAAAATATTGGTGTATTTGTATTCTGATAAGTGCTGTATAATTCAAAACTCTTCATCTTTTGCTGCTTCTTCTTCTTCTTCTTCTTCTTTTTCCTCGTCATCATCATCATCTTTTTTTTTCTTATTCACCTTTTTCTTTTTATTTTACCTTCTCAAGTTTCTTCTTATTTTACTCTCTTAACAATAATTAAAAAAATTAAACAAAGAAGAATAAAAACACATAATGCTGCAAAATTATTTTGAAAAAAAGATGAACTTACATTCATTCAACTAAAAGAAAAAAATAAGAAAAAAAAAAAGAAGAAAAAATGCAGCATTAAAAAAATATTTTTGTGTATTTGTAATAAAATTTCAGTGTAAAAACTAAGACATTTATATGTTATTATTAAGAAATTTCGGTGTATTTTTATTCTAATAAGTTCTGTATAATTCAAAACTCTTTCTCTTTCTCCTCCTCATCTTTTACTTCTTCTTTTTCCTATTCTTTTTCATCATCATCATCTTCTTTTTTTTTTTTATTTATCTTTTCTTTCTTGTTTTACCTTCTCAATTTTTTTTTTGTTTTAGTCTCCTAACAAGAATAAAAACAAAAAAATCAATTAAAGAAAAAGAGAAACATATAATACTGCAAAATTACTTGAAAGATAATAAACCTATATTCATTCAACTAAAAAAAGAAAGAAATAAGAAAAAAAATACAGTATTAAAGAAAATATTTTTGTGCTGTTCGGTAGGTCGGGTACCGTACGGTTCGGGTTGATGCTTCGGTTGGTGGGAAGGAGATCACCTGGTTCCGAGCTGCTGGGTTGAAGAGGGTGTGGACGACTTCCCGAGCACTTCATGTGGAGAGGGGGGTGTCACCTGCAAGGACACTCCGACGCTCTAGTCAGTGAAGTGTGCAGGCGAATAAGGGTTGAGTGGTGTGTGACGTACCTTGGGGGAAGGGCAGGTCCTTCCCCATATATACCGTGTCAGAGGTGGGCCCTGCAGGGATAGACCCACCTTCTTCGAGGCCTCCCTTGCACAGCTGTGGCGAAGCTGTCAGGAACGCGTGTTAGGGACGCGTGTCCGGGTCGAAATCTGAGCGTCTCACCCCCGATCGTTCGGCTCGGTGCTGCTCGGGTTGGGCCGGCCCGTAAACTGCTTGGGTCAGGCCGTAACATGTGCATTTGTAGCAAAATTTCGGTGTAAAAACTAAGAAATTTATGTATTATTATTAAAAAATTACTATATATTTTTATTCTAGTATGCATAATTTAAAACTCTTCATTTTTCTCATCTTCTGCTACTGTTTTTTCTTCTTCTTCTTCTTATTTCATTTTGTCATAATTTTTTTTGGAAAGAAAAAATCAACCAAAGAAGAAAAAAATACATAATGTTGCAAAATCAGCAAAAAAGAGAAGGAAAAAAAATGAAGCAACAACAACAACAATAAAAAGAATGACGAAGAGGATGAAACACGCAAAGAAGAAGAAAAAACAACGCGAAGAAAAAGGAGGAGAAACGCAAAAAAAAAATGAGAAGAAGAAGGAAGAGGAAGAGGAAGAGGAGGAGGAACGCAAGATATAAACTTTGGAGGAGGAACGCGAAAAAGAAGAAACACAAGAAGAACGCGTTTTGTTGAGATAAAGTTAATTTGTTTGGACTTATTTGCCAAAAAAACTTGTATGTGTTCATTGTCGCTGTGAAGGTTCTTTTAATAATATTTTTAAATTACTCTTTTTTGTAAGTGCATAGGAATTTAGACAAGTTTTTTTTTTTTTTGGATAGGATGTGGACACGATGGAATAATGGATCCCATCCCTTTTTAAAGAAAAATATATGGGCCTTGTGGGCTCTCACTGCTAAGAAAAAAAATAGGAAAGGGTGTGGTACAAATAACAAAACGGCAGAAATTGCTGGAGAACCAAAAACCCTAAATCGTACGAGAAGAGCGAATTTGGGAGCTAGGGTTTAAGCTTTCGATCAGTTTCGAAGAAATCAGAAGAGGAGGCAGCCATCATGTTCCCAGGAATGTTCATGCGGAAGCCAGATAAAGCTGCGGCATTGAAGCAGCTGAAATCTCACGTCGCCATGTTCGGTGCTTGGGTTGTCGTCGTTCGAGTCACCCCTTACATTCTTCACTTTCTCAACCGCGACAAAGACAACCTCGAGCTCAGGCTCGAGCTTTAGGCTCCAGCTTCATCAGGTAACTCCCCCCCCCCCCCCCGCCCCAATTCACTTCCATTTTAGATTCAATTTTTCGCTACCCGAGGAAAAATAATTAAAACAGAAAACCATTTTTCCTTTAAATATGTTGTATGCGAATTTGGGGAATTCTCTCATTATTTGCTTGAAGTTTCTGAATTTTCTGGTTTGGCAAATAATTGATGAATTGTTACGTTAAAGGTTTCTGTTAAAACGTCCTGTTGTTAACACAATAAGATTTGTAGTTTATTCTACATAATAAGTATTTGACTTGGAATCTATGAGTTTATTTTCGGTATCTTAAAAGCAAATACAGTATGCTGTTTCAGTTAGGATATGTGACGAATTAGGGTCAGTTAATTGAAAATTGAGTGTATCATGTGAGGAATTGAGTTTTGGAAGAGGACTATACTTTAATCTATGTTGACGTTATAACATTGTGCCATTCATGTTTTCCTAAAAGAATATAGTATATGGTATACATCTTAAAATTGGGTTTATGTGGTTGTTTTCAACTTGATGATTAGTATGAATTCTAAAATCAACTATTCTAAAACATGAGTTATAAAGTGATTGCATTTTTCACCCTATTTCCTTCCATTCGGAAATAACTGTCATATTTTGGAAGTATTTAGACATAATTTGAGGTCACACGTTCCAAAACATTGCACTTAATTCTGGACAGAGGTAGTGGTACCTAACCTTTGTCGTGTGTTCTGCTAAAGATGAACTTATAATCATGTGCTGATTAATCATCAAAATCATCAAAAACCAATGCTGATTAATCATAAAAAAAAACAAAAATTAGGATCTCAGGTGGGTATATCATCCTTTATAGTAGTTGTTCTTGTATATATTTATGGTTAATGATTTAGTTTGGATTTATATTCTGTCCATAATTTTAATTATCGTATTTGTGCATTTATCTGAACATCTTTATTTTTATTTAGTGTGCGTTCTTTTAAGGAATCCAGTTTTCTTGGTGTCTACCATTCAATTGTAGTTTCTTCTACTACATTTATTGATATTGTTTTAGTACCTTGCCACATTTCTGTTCATTGAGAACTTGTGTTAATGGCTAGTCTCTTCTTAATTTGTGCAGCTGTCTTGATGTGGAGGAATAGGTGCTTGGGTTCGGAAAGAATTTATGGGAATTATGTTTCAATGTAACCCTGCAAATCATTAGTCCATCTCATAATGTTGCTTGCTAGTTTAAAATTATTAAATTAATATTCCATTTACATTTGGTCATTTGGAATGGTGAGTAGACACTGTATGGCTGTTTAACCACATTGATAAACCGTGTGATGTGAAGGGTTTTTTTCTTTTTTTCTTTTCTTTTTTTTTTTTAAAAAACCAAATGAAACAAAGAGAACATTTGAGGCAGAGTACGTATACGCATAAAATTTTATTACACAAAATTTTCCCCTTTCCCTTTCTAGTTGGTCTTTTTATTAAGCACAAGTTGCATGTATTTTGGTGGGAACTAATCAGATGCTTACTAAATGAGGTGTGTTTAGGTAGGAGTACAAGTGATGAAATACTTTTTATTCTAAAAAGATACTGCTATTATAGATGCAAACATAATTGAATTGGTATTAAGTGAACATGTAATAATATTTATTTATATCTTGATTATTTTGTTATCCAATGATTTATTGACACCTATAGCTACCACCCCCACCGAGAGGGTTCTCTACTACCACTAGTTTCACATGATAACATCACTTTCCAACGAGAATGGGGTCACAACACTTGTGACAAATGGCAAATCTAAGTTCCTTCTTTTGAAAGCACTGGTTGACAATGTTCCTCTACAGCATATTCATACAATTTATTAATTCAATTTCGACACAGATGCATTCCACAACTTAGTGAAAGAAAAGAAGGGGGGCAATGGGGCATGGCATGGAATATAAAAAAGAAATATTTAAGGGAAAAGAAATCGAATCTTTTGATCAAAGGAATCATCTTTTCATAATCTTTGTTTTGTTTATTTGAGTAGATATTACCTTAAATTTAAGTCTCTCAAATTAGGAGGGTTATGTGCACATAAACGTTTCTACTATAAACAGAAATAAAGAGAGAGAAAAAAGTTAGGATAAATGTCTTCTCACTGGTACCTAAAGAAACCTCTGAGAGTCATAGTCTCACCTATTTAGTGCCTTGAAGGACATGCCACCGAACGAGGAATTAAAGTAACACCATGTGTCAGCTCCATCATAATAATAATTAAGCACATCATTTACTCAATCAGCAGAACAAACCCAAAAGATAAAAAACCTTTGAGCCACTCCAAGCTTCCATGATCTAAAAGAAATAAAAGACTTGGAAGAGAGATGTCTGCTTCATCATGGTTATAAAAAAGTGCACACCCCATCATCATGTTCTTTACTTACGTACTGGAATTCTTTTCCTATAGTCCTCATATTGTATTGTTTCACACTTGGCACAAACACAAGGGGGTTGTGACTGGTGACTGGTGACTGGTGATTGAGTGTGGGAATTTTGTCTTTCTTTCTACAGAAAATAGTTAGTCTTGGGAGCTGTGAGATCTTATCTTGTTGTGGTTCATGTGTGTGTGTTTGTAGCAGCAAAAAGTTTCATATGAATGAATTATAACTTTGGAAAGCTACAAGACTTTAGTGGTGGGGGTGCTGTGGATGTGGTTTCAGTGTTGAAGGACAGATATGATAATGATAGAAGCATGTCATAATAAGGGAATTCAAGAAGAAGAAAAAGAAGAGGGAATTAATAGTAGTATTAGAGTACAATCCATGCATTAAATTTCTGCTTTTAATGGATGAATTACCTGGCTCTGTGGGCACCAGTGCCAGCTTCAGCCTCAGATTGGGCCAGGCTATTTTCTCATCTTCTTCACTCCTCTTTATGTCTTTGGGAGTTGAATTCTACAGCTACACAGCTTTCTGGTACTTCTACATTTTCTGGTCCCCACCTTTTTTCCTAATCTCAGAAAAAAGGGATTTTGACTTTAATTTCTCTGTTAATTCTGCTTTGGTTTGTTTTCTTTTTCCTTTCTGGCTTGCCTAAGATTCTCTGGAGATTTTAGGATCTGTTGTTAAGTCCCTTCATACATAGGCTAATGAATCATATCTCATGTCATAATTGAGTCTTTTGGTGAATGTTTAACTTGTAGTTTTATCCATAAACTCTGCTTGCATAACTGAATTTTTTCTGTTTTTGGGTTTACTGTTGTTTTTAGCTATTTGGTAACAATTATGGGATTGGTGATACCTTGGAGCTTCACATTAGCATTGGTTGATGGATATTCAGTTCTTGTCAAATGCCCTATTCGTCAACCAGGAATTCTCATGATTATTGTTGTTGGAGATTGGGTATGTAACTGTAACCATCTTTTTCTTCTGATCAAAGAATTTGTATCACTTGACATATAGATATATAGCAACTATAATAGATAGAATTTCGATTTAACTCTTCGAATCTTTCGGTATTACGATTCTGAATAAGTTAATCGATTTTACAATATTTCTACTGGGTCTAAATCTTAACCTAGCAAGTAGCAACAATCTGTTTGTTTATATATCTTTTGGGTGTAAACAGATATTATCAACACTGACATTAGCAGCAGCTTGCTCAACAGCTAGTGTTGTGGATCTCTTGCTCCATTCCCATGGCAATTTTTGTCCTCCAAAGCTTTGCAGCAGGTACAGGATATCTGCAATCATGGCCTTCTTCTCATGGTTTCTGTCTTTGGCATCCTCTCTTTTCAATCTTTGGCTATTACCCTCTTTGTAATTTTCCTGTATAATATTAGATTTCATTTTTTGGTATTTTTTTAGATATACACACATTCAATTATGTATTGTCATGTCTGACTTTTGAATAAGCAATGAAAAAGAAGATTCTTGGTGCCTCTAACTACTTACCAATGGAAGAAGTGCTATATTACAAAAGGGCACCATAGAAACCTTTGGAATCAAATATATGAATTTGAAAGGTGTTTGTAGCATGACATATTCATAGGTCATGAGCACCATTAAGAATATGATGAATGCAATGGCAACAATGCATTATTACGGATCCTATAGTAAAGTCATTGTCTATCAATTTAACTGTCATTTCTGCAACTACACAATAAATAATTTATGACATTTAATATATTCAGAGGGAATGAAATATTACACAACAAAAGCACCATCTCTGCTTGAAGCTTCAAAGCTTCTTCCATCTTCCATTCAGAACACAAACCCCTTTATCAACACTTAAATAACTCTTCTTGGGAACCAAATCATACACTTATCACAAAGTAACACAATCATCATGTCAAGGATTCAAGAACAAGGCCTAAGTAAACACATTCAGACAAAAAACAAAAGATCATTCAGAAAAAGGTAATAATAAAAATACTGGACTAATCAAAATTTCAGATCAAAGTAAGCATTAAAAGCCAAGTAGCACTTAACCCAAAGATTTATTTATAGGACTCTGCTTGTTTGAGAATCTGTCGGTTTAATATGAGTAGAACCATTGATGTAATAACACATGATTTGTTTAACCCAAAGAACATGATTTGCCAAAAGTAGCAACCAATATGTTGCAGTGAGTGAAGACTAATATCCATCCATGTAATATTTTCAATCGCTCTTAAACAAGTGCTTTACATTTATCTATACTTCCAATGAGAGATTGAATTGGATTACTGATAAAATGACTCAATTATGCCAATAAAGGCTTAGATTACATCTAGAGATTGAATTGCCTTACCACACTGCTTTAAGTTTGAAAGGCTAAGAGGGAAATTGGAGGGAACAAAATTTCATTCTTGACATGGACAAAACAAAGGTCACCACACAATTGCTGCAGAATGAATAACATTCCTCATGTTTGTTAAAGAAACAAAATGAAAGGAGAGAGATATCATAAAATTAAAGTAGTATTTTGTCATTATTGTTCAACTAGCTTGTGACATTTGTTCTTCAAAGAAGCAGTACAGATTCTCAGAACTCAAAAGCACTCGCTGCGGAAAACATCTATTCTAATTGTGACACCTTGCAAAATTAACCACTCTACATCTTTGGTGATGCTCTTCTAAGAAAACTGCATGACCTCAAAAAGTTAGAAACAACTTGTTCTATGCCTACTAATTTATATCCAAGAATCAGTTCCTCAAACTTGCATCATGGGTCATTTCCATTCTTGTTGAAGATACAATCAAATGGATAAGCTAGCCTTTAAATCAAGCAAGAGGAATTTATTCCTTTTCTTAACTTTAATGTGTTTTACTTTATCCACCCTATTGAATAAAATACTTGCATGATCTGTGATCAGAGTCAATCAATGAAGCTCCATGATTTCCAGTAGTATTATCTTTATTGATCCCTTCATTAGTTCTTCAAATCGAATTAGTCAAATTTAGAAAGAAAAATGATGAAAAGTAAACAAAACAAGTGGCATATATTCTTTAGTGGGGGCATGTAGGATTCCCATGAACTCTAACACCTCCTCAAAGCTAAGCAAGCATAATTCTCTTTTTCAAATGCTTCAACCATAAGCCAAATTTAACCCCAAATTCAACAAATGTATATATAATAACCCTTTGACACCAATATTCCATTCTCATAATAATCACAAATACACACACATAGAGATAGAGAAGCATGAAATACAATGAGATATACCATTTCCACCACCCTTATCACAAGCTGAAGTTCGAGAACTCTGAAATCCCATTCAAATGTGATGGATGCAAGGAAGTCGGCATAGGGTCACGCTACAAATGCTCCACTAACACCCTTTGTGACTATGATCTTCACATGCAATGTGCATTACCTTCCCCTACTTTCTTCCACCCTTTCTACAGAAAATGCAACTTCCAATTCATGTCTCACCCTCCAGGTTACCGTTCACTTTACACAATTGTTCAATTATATTAAGAGTCTGTTGTTGGTCAAAAGTTGTTGCATAGACCGTCCGATTTGTGTACTCTAAATTTTTTTAATTTTTTAAACACAAATTAGTGGTCCAATTGTATCCCAAATTTTTAAAATTTTTTACACATAAATCGAAGGGTCCCATCTATGTACCTTCTATAGTTTTAAAAAACACCAGAAATTATCACGTTAAAGTATAACACTCCTCCTACTTCCATATCTAAATTTTTTAGCCTTCTGTGTGTGCCCTTTTATTAGGTGTTTTTCCGGTACTAAAATTTTGTGAATGGGTGATATCAGGTGAGACGGCACGATACTGCAATGCATGTGAGAAGGACGTGAATGGGTTCGTGTACCATTGTAGGTCATGCGGCTATGATCTGCACCCATGCTGCGCGAAGCTTCCGATGGTTGTGGAGGAGGGTGAAGTGAAGCTTTACCTGTACAGAAAAGTGAGGTCATGGTGCCACCATTGCGGTAGAAAGGGAGGTAGTTGGAGTTACAGGTCGAAGTGCAAGAGCTACACCGTTCATGTGGCGTGTGTGAGGGAGATGCTTGTGGAGAATTGGCACCATGTTTATACAAACAGCATCAGCATCAGCATGCAGAGTAGTGTGCATAGGAGTAAGGGGAGGATGAAGAACAGGTGCTGTGATATTGCAGCATTTGCTCTGCAGATTGTTATCTCAGCGATCTTGGGAGATCCAACGCCTATCATTTCTGCCATTGTTGCCTCACTCATTTCAACTTCTTAGAATCTCATCCAAATCTATGCGCGCCTATTATGTTCTTCAATCTACAAAAACAATAACTTTATCGTGTTGATTACCTATAAATCTTTACATAGATTCTGAATAGTTTGAATTTTGAATGATTTGATAACTAGAATATAGAATTTGAGTTTGTTTTGACTTGAGTTCAACCCTGTACAAAAAAGCTATCGTATGAAAAGATCTTCATATAATATAGAGATATTTATATGTTAAATAGTTTTGTTAAAGATATTAGAACATTCAACTTTTTAACTAGAGTATATATATGAAAATATTTTTATGTGAGAAATTATTTAATATAAATTTTTTTTTTTTGAAAATAAGAGCTCAACAAAATAGAATGGAGGTAGAGTTAGACAGCCCCACAATTCTAACTACAACTAAAACACAAACCCAAAATAACAAATAGTCCGCATGTCGTCTTCGGCATAGCTATTAATAACAAAAGAGATCAACACCTATCCACTCGTTAACACTGATCACAGTCTTATTAATAATCTCTTCAACACCTTTGCTTTTATTCTGAAAAATACTCATATTCCTTTCCATCCAAATGTTCTACACGATAGCACAAAAGTATCTTATCCTATGCTTGCTTATTTAATATAAAATTAAACATGCTATTTCATTTTCTATAATATAATAAATTTAGCTATAAAAATAATCTAAATAAGAGTACTTGATTTTTCGCTCATGTATAATAGTTTGCATATTCTATTAAAACTTACTAAAATAATATACTAATAGAGTGATGATTGAGAGTCTTAATTCATCTTCTTAATACTTAAACAGATAAAAATTTAAAAATATATGAAATTTTATCAAAACATCAAAAAGATAAAAAATTCAAAAATTTATTTATTTAAAATTTAGAAAAATAAACTAGGACTCCTAATCATGTTTTATAGCTATATATTTTTATATGTATGTATAACCTTTTTTTTTTGTGATATATATTTACATTGTATTTTTTTTTTTTTTTGTCATTACATTATTCACATATCCACTCATCAACACTATAAGGTTCTTGATTTCAGTCTCAGAATTGGGCTATATGTGATATATAGGCCCAATATCCGCAAGGATACATTAAAAAAAGAAAAAAGAGATGTACCAAAAAGAGTAAAAGAAGAAAGACCAAAAATATGTGAAACCAAGAAGGCAAGAGACAAGAATCTTGACCGCAAAAAGAAAAAAGAATTATGGGA